>NW_016107363.1:5309823-5322621 GCF_001604975.1 Cebus imitator
TGGGGAGGAAGGTAGCAAATCACACTGCCACGTGTGTACCTATGCAACAAATTTGCATGTTCTTCACATGTACCCCAAAACCTAAAATGCAATAAAATAAATGGGGAAAAAAATAAAAATAAAAATCTTTGTCATATTTTATCATAATTTTCTTTCATTATTGTTATATATCATAATTTTCTTTGTTCATTTTATGCCATTTGTATCATCTGGGATAACAGTTGAAATGGTGCACACAGAGATGGTAGTGCTGCCAGAAGCTGGTCCGCACTGTCGTACGCCCAGCTGGGCAACGTTTGTGCTGCCAGTCGCGGAGCAGTCGTGGCTAGCGATTGTGGTCGTAAAGTCGAATGGTCGTAAGTCGCATAGGTCATAAGTCGATCAACACCTGTAATTGGATTTGTGCTTCTGGCTTTGCAATCAAATGAGCCCTGATACTATACTTGAGCAGATAACCTCTCTGTGCTTTAGTTTCCTTGACTATAGAAAGGCAATAATGATACTATCATACTCAAGAGTGATGATAAGGATCAGATGAGGTAATAAGTATAAAATCACCTGGTAAGTTATAAACTGGTAGAAAATGCTTATTAATGCATATTGTTGCCTTAATTGTGAATCCACAAGAGAGAATATTACACAGGAACAACAGTAACATAAGAAAAGCCTTCCTCTTCTTTCTTCAGCATAAAGAGATTACAGCAAAGCCTAATAAGAGCTGAACATATGACTGTTCTTATAATTCCTTTTCTAATACAGATCTGAAGTTCCAAAAGTTCAACGGATCATGTGGAAGGAAGATTAGATTAAGCTCTGGGCTACAAAATGAATTGCAGCAGGAAGAAGCAGTGGCTGCTTCTTTAAAGAGATTTTTTTCATTCTACCTGCATGTTGAAGATATTAAAATCTAGATTTGGGCAACTGTAAAGGAATTACAGTAGAACAATAGTTTATTTAAATCACCAGAAGCCACATGTCACTTACCAGACAGTACATGCATGTGTTAAAAATTGATGTCAAATGATCAGAATATAAGGCCATCTTTTAGACATGAAAAATACGCCTAAAACAAATGGAAAAATAAAAACCGTTACCCCCAACTCCCAAGTCCAGTTTCTCAAGGGTCTACTAAGTACCTGGCTCACCAGTAGTAGACAGAAGGGAATCATTTCCGTATTTCCTGGGGAAAAGCCTAGTCACTCTCTAGAGGAGGCCATCCACTCAGAATTCTGAAGACAGATCTGGAGTTCTGACACTAGCTGAAAAGCAATGATAAAGAGAGTTTCTAGAGCACTTTCTTAGTAAGACCAATGCCAGATTTGACTGGAGGTAAGCATGTATTTTTTTTTTTTTAAAAGGAAATTGTCTTATTTTCTTCTGGTATCAAAATTAATATTTTCTTGTTAAAAGACATCTTAAAAAGCATAGAGAAGGAAAAAATATGACTATATCTTCTATATATTTTATCTAAATCTATTATAAAAAGTAGGAAAGTTCTATTTTTTAAAAAAAATAGAATAATATCATACTTGGCATATAGTTTTATAACCTGCTTTTGTTACTTACCAGTATGACATGCACTTTTTTCAATGTAATGAAAAAATTATTCAGTAATATAGGCCAATATTTTCTTTTCTGCTATATTGTAATTTGTGATAATTCATGCTAATAGGGGCTTCTTCTTTAAATTTTTTTTATTATTTTAATTAATGAGGGCCAGATCCTATCTGTAGTTAAATAGATATGCAAATTTTTATCTATCTATCTACCTACCTACCTACCTACCTACCTATTTATGACATTGGATCTTGTTCTGTTGCCCAGGCTAGAGTGCAGTGGTATGATTTGGGCTCATTGCAGTGTTAACCTCCCAGGTTCAAACAGGCTTCCCACCTCAGCCCAAGCAGCTAGGACCACGGTACATGCCACTACACCTGGATGATTTTTATATTTTTGGTAGAGATGGACTGTCGCCATGTTGCCTAAGCTTGTCTCAACCTCCTGAGCTCAAATGATCTACCTGCCTCAGCCTCCCAAAGTGCTGGGATTACAGGCATGAAGCACCACACCCAGCATAAGATAAATATTTAAGTTAAAATTAAGATAAAGTTAAGTTTAAATCTTAAAGCTAAAGCTTTACTTAAGAGGCACTCCTAGAAGTGGTAGTACCCTGTCACATCGAATTAGATTATGGTGTTTGATACGTATAGCTAAATTATTCCACCTGGGGTTGTACCACGTTTACTTCCATTGGCATTATAGGAAGGTACATGTTATCTGATATCCCTAACGATACTTTATATTGTCATTCTTCAAAATTTGTTTGCAATCTCTTGATCCCGGCATTATCAAAAGGATGATCACATATGCTGACAAGGAATGCACTGGGGATAGAAAAGTGGGGTGAGGAAGCACCTGAGAGAAGAAGAAGAGTACAGGAAGGAACAGTTCATTTGGACTTTTCTGGGTCCCTGGTCAAGGCTGGATTCTATCATGTAACTGAATCTGCTAATAAATATACACAGATTGTCAAGAAAAAGATAGGTAATTGTTAAAACCATGCAGAGAATCAAGATTTTAATTTACCTAATATAAAATGCTTATACCCTGATTGATATGAGACGCTTAGACACTAGTCCAAGATGTCTCAAAAAAGCCATCTTGTGAAGGAATGAACAGAAAATATTTTGGAAATGGGCCAGCTCCTGTGGGAAGCTTCCTCAGGCTGTCACTATTGGTCACTGTAAATCTCCATGAGTATACTTGCCTCTGAATGGATGGGAAATCAATAAGGACAAGGACTTCAGGAATTGAGTGTGACATCTATTGTCATGGGGACTCTTGAACAAACTCTCTAAGCCAAGAGCAAACACCTCCAATAGGCTGATTTGGCACAGTCTTCCCTTTGACAGTTCCTAAGGATCTGGGAGGCCCAAGGTTTCTGAGCACTTTTCAGAAGCACATCAGTGCTGAGCTAGCCTTTGCACTTGCTTTCTGTTCTATGTGGAATAGCAATTCCTACTTACTCCCTAGGCCTGATGTAAATGCTACCTCAAAGCCTTCCTGAATGCCTCTTCCTGCTCAGTGTCACAGCTTCCTTGAGCTCCTTTAGGACACAGTGCAAACACTGGGCTCGATCACTGTATTTGGCTTATTGTGTTGCGACTATGTGTGTGTGTACTGGTCTTTCTTCTGGACTGAGAGCGAGAGCAATGTGTGTGTCCTACTTATTTCTAGTATCTCTTTCATCTGGTTTCATGCCTGCCACAAATTAACTGCAAAGTGAGGATGTATAAAACTGAATAAGCATTTCCTGAATTTTGAATGTAAAAAAAGAAACAAACAAACAAAAAAACCCGAACCAAAACAAAAACACTGAATAGAAAGACAGTAGCCACTCATAAAGGTTGAGTGAATGTTGACTGAATCTTTATTTATCTCTATTTTATTTCCTTAGAGCATTCAAGGCATAACAAATGGATCAGTAAGTGCCAAACAAATCCATAAGGTCACATGATTGCCCACATTCTATGGATGAAGAAAGCAATGGGTGAAATAAAAAAACAGAAATTTATTGGGATTCTTTAACCTGCCTAAGGTCATACAATTAAGGATAAATACTTATCTGTATAAATTTAATCAATTTCTTGTTTGCTAGGAGAAAAGTGCACTGACAGTCAGCTACACTTTGCAAATGGGAAAAGGGTTGAGGAGTTCAAGTGCAGTTTCTTACATGGATGCATTGCCTAGTGGTGAAGTCTGGGCTTTTAGTGTAACCACCACCCAAAAAATGTACCTCGTGCCCATTAAATAATTTTTTATCCTTCACCCTCCTCCCACCCACTTACCCTTCCCTGTCTCCAATGTCAAACTTGGGTTGCTTGATTTCAAAGACTGTGCTCTTAATAATGAAATTATCCTGCTTTCAGGTCCCTGACTACATTGGGAGCCTAAAACTTAATATCTGAAATCTATTCTGAAACTCACTTCAAAACTGAGTGAGGTAGAAAAGCTCACAGCAAACTCATCCATTTTTACAATCGCTTCAGTGACAATGGGTTCTCTTTGATAACTTACAAACAAAATAAAAGAAAAACCTATTAGGAAAAATTATAAATGAGATGGACCATCCCAATTTGCCATATCACTGTACACTCCAAGGTCTTTCTGGAGAGGGGTGGAAATTATAGGTTTAAATGGATGATAACTACATCATGTTTTGAATGGAAACAAAAGTATCAACAAACCCTTTGATTATTAAATCAGCATACATGAAATTAAAATAAATTAGACTTGGAAATGATTAAGTCATAATTACACAAATGCTAATTAAATTAATATTGACAGTGTTCTAGGCAGAAGTCAAAGGGAAGCTGGCCCCTGCTCCCTCCTCAGTGTTCCCTGGCAGAAGGTAAGGCCACCTCGAGCAGAGTGACATTTGGGATGGGAACAGAAGCAGACAGATGTCTTCAGGTGACATGTGCCAAGACTGCCAAGTAGGCACAGACTGCCTTGATACCCTTGCTATCCATGATGGACACACACACCTGCCCTGTTCAGAAATTCAGTTTTCTTATAGCCCGTGAAACCACCACACAGACTTTCTCACCCACCACCCCACCGTAGTGTCCAGGGCCAGACCTGAGCTTCACGCAGGGGCAGACCCTCCCTCTTGTTGCAATGAAGACCCTTTTCAATGCTTCCTTCAGCAAGACAACTCCTCGGTTCCTCCATCTGGAAGAGGACGCTCCTCTTCTGAATCCTCAGCATATTCAGTGTGTCTCACCCCACGTCTCTTTCGGTACCTCCATATCTACCCAGCTGTTGTTTAATAAGCTGTGTGCCCACAAACCAGCAAGTGCTTATCATCTTTTCAAGTTTATGTCTATTTCATCACTTGAATCCTAGCTCAATTATACTCCTTGGGGAAGCTTTCTATCATCTCATGATTGGGTGAAATCTCCTCTTGAGGCGCCATTTCAATCTTGTCCCCCATGGCAAGAAATTTTTCCTTATTTGCAATTTTACTTGTATTTGAGGAATCATTTGATCATCATTTTCTCTCACAAGAGGGTGACCTTCATGAAGGCAGAACTGTCAGTATTTTTACACAGTATTATGCTCCAGACTCTAGCATAGTAGTCAGAATGTGATAGACTCAAAGCTTGCTGAATGAATAAATGAGTAGATTAGTCAAGAGAGTGTTTTTAAAGCATCCTATAAAATATCTTAACAGTAAGCAATAAATAGTAGTTGTGACATTACTACTATTATTATTTCTAGCAGAGACAAGGAAACATATGCTTAGGGGGTCACACGGTCATGCCCCTGACTAACTGCCTTCTTCTTCCCTTCTTTTTCTCCCTTTTCTATGTTTTTCTCCTGGCCTACAGGAACCTCAAGCTATGCAAAATAAGTTTCTCTGTATTCAAGATTTCATAAGAAAGTAAGTCTAAAGGTGTCATAGACATTGGATCAACCATTAAATAAGTAAGACATTATTGTGATTTTTGTCAGGTGCAAATCAGATAGCACTGCCTATGCCTGGGTTATGCTCCAAGGATGGCATCTGCACAGGACAATCTGTACAGAAGTACATGGTGTGAGCCACAAGTCAGCCTTCATCTCCCAGACTCTCCAGACTCTCATCAGGCTTTTTCCCCAAGAGACTTTTCATGAGCTAAATGATTAAAGCTAAGAGGATGTCCTGAGGCTGAGTAGGGGCAGCAGGAGCAAGGAGGTCACCCTACCAGAGCCTAGGTTTTCTTTTGAGACACTCACATATCATAGGCAATTAGATTGGGTGCTCAGAACTGGGAGTGAAATTCAATTGTCTAAGAAAACAGAGCCCAATTGAGTTGCCCTGCTGGTTCCATTGGAAGTTTCATCACCTCAGGAGTGACCCAGGACCCTCCCTTTACTTTTGAAAGCCTTCGGCAATCCATTTGTTCTGGGACACTTGCCATCTGAAGACAAGCACACATGCAGTGAACACCACTTCCCAGCCATTGGGATAGTTAACAGTGATTAACTTTTATTGGCTGGAATGGGCAGTACATCTCACACAGCAGTAACAAGCAGTAGAGTCAGATCATCCCTGATTCAGAGGATGGTATTAGTGTGCCCCCCTGCACCTCCTTCTTGCTTATGACGAGGTCCACTGGATGAACACCAGATGAAGGGCCAGCTGCTACATAAAATCAAAATCCTAAAACCACTGTGGGATGCATAAAACACTTGGGGCATCCAGAAACCTTTCTTCTTTCCCATCTGGAAACACCTAGAAACACCTGAAAACCTAAGGCTGACTATCATGACCAGCAAGTACAATAGTGAACAATCTCCTGCTCTGTGCCTGATTCAGTAGAAGCAATAAGGACAGACATGCCTTCTCTAAACACAAATAGCTCATATGCACAACGCTCCCATTGACTTGAGCCCTTGATCTGAAGTACAGACTAATTGCTTTCAATCCATTTTTCTAGCCTCAGGATCCCCTTCCTCTGTCACTTTTTAAACACAATTTCATGCCAGAGTCCAATGTCCTGTTGAATATAAAGATTGAGCTGTCCGATTAAAAAGATATGTTCTATCCTTATACATGCCTCTGAGATTCCTCTTTGCAATAAAAAGGGTCCTCAAAGGTTAGTTTGAAAACCATTGCAATGATTACCTTCTTAGGAATCTCCAAGCCTACAATCAATGTGAGAACACAGTCTTGTTCTCAGGCCTTATTCTCTGTCAGTTCTATTGCACACACTTATTGTAGAATCAGGGCTTTTGATGATTGAAGCCCCAGGCTCAATGGCTAGCCCCCCCTGGACAAGGCTTTCTGCTTAAAGGGTGTTAAGGTTGAAGTTCCATACCTCCTCTGTCTGCCAAGCCATGGTTCTTGGCACAGGGCTTCCTGCAACTAAAGGCAGAGATGCATTTTTCTCATGTGCCCAAGGACACACAGCAGCAGCTCCAGCTCACACTTCAGGCTTATTTATTTATTTATTTATTTTTGCTATATGTATTCAGAAACCACAGCTGCTTGATAAAGAACGAGGAAGCTCAAACACAGCAGAAAGTGGTGATGGCAGGGGAATGGGTAGGAGAAGCATTAAATGAGAGACTCAAGTCAGATTTGAGTCAAGGATCAAGTTTCAAAGCGTAGAAACCTTCTCCATGGAAACACAAGTGGTTTTTGTTGTTTTGTAACCAAGTATTTGATGGGCTTATTTTGTATACATACCTGGCACAGTAACTGGATTTGACTTAAGTGGACGGAGAAATGAATTAATCTGAATAAGATAGGTTCATTTAAACAGCCTGGCCCGGTGGTGTTGCAATTTCTTTCTTTGAGGTCTGCCACCTCTCGGGCTACCAGGAGGGCCTGTCAGGGCCTGCATGAAGCTTGCGGAGTGTGCAGTTGGACAAGCCCTGTGTGCCAGGTGACCTCCTCTCTCCCCAGCTACATGCTCAGGAGCAGCACCGCTCACTCACAAGGCAGGGCAGGACCCCGACTCGGCTCCAGGGAGTTAACAGGCAGAGGTGACAAAATGATCTGCAGTGTTTTAATTATTCTTTAATTATGCTCCATGTCATTACCTTAGCAAGGACTCTTACAGAGCCTGTCCTGCTGCCAGGGGGAAAGCAAGAGCGGGAATTAAAAGATTTCTCTCCCCATTGTCTGCAGCCACATTCGCATTCCAGGTTTGCAAAGCTTTCTAATCAGTCCAGTTGGGCATGAAAAGGCAGAACGTCCTTCCCTCAAAAGCCCATTGGAGCAGAGGCAGGAAGAGAAAAGGGACTTTGAATGTGACAAGTAAAAGAAAAATTCAATCCTGGCCTTTCAAGTTCTCTTGGGCTCAAGATTTCTTTTCTTTCCTCCAGCATCTGCTGCTTCTCCCTGAAGTTGGAAGAAAGTGCCTCTTGGGGGCTGCTTTTATGCCATGCAGCAGCCCAGGAAGCTTCTTTCTCAGGGATGGTCTAAATACCCATCAGCAGCATCCTGAGAGAGCAGAGGGCGGCATCTTCTGGAAATTAACACCAAATTTGAGGGATTTGTAAAGGGAAGAGTCTTCAGATTCTTCTAGCCAATGACTTACAGTTCTATCATGTCTGAAATATCTCACCCAGCTTCTGCTTCTCAGGGTGGGTGAAGGGCTCACAACCTTTCATGGTAGCCCACACATTGCTTAGTCCATGTTTTCCACAGCAGGCTCTTCTAATTTCAACAATCCATGTATTAAACAATTGCTTCAAAAGTAGGTTTGAATCCTATCTGTGTCGCTTTCTAGCTGTGTGATCAGTAAGTAGGTTAATTTCACTGAACCTCAATGTTTTTCATCTGTAAAATAGGGATTAATAAAAGTACTTACCTCCTTGGGCTATCATGAAGTAATATAATACAATTTAAGATCTTGATATAGGGCTTTGTGACATGTTAGATACGCTTCATTATATACCATATATGATATATACGATATAATATACTATATATTATAGGATATAACATATATATTATGGGATGTAACAGACTATATATTATGGGAAATTATATATCATATGTTATATACAAGTGACTTATTCACCATGGATGAGGCATACTGGAAGGCCTACCAGACCATCTGCTACTAGTCCACAGGAACCTTGTCTCTTTTTTTCTATCTCTGTATTTCTAGAGCATAACATGAGGAATAGCACACAGTAGGTCCTCAATAAATAGTTGTTGAAAAATATGAATAAACACTTTGGGAGATATAATGGAGCATGGAAAATGATAGAGAGAAGCCCAGGGTGCTGTGGGAAGAAAGAGGAGGAACCATGCTTCTAACCACCCCTAACTGAGAGCTGAATTAAGCCACCCGGAGCATCCCAGAGTATCAGGACTAAGGTCTCCTACAATATTCCCTCAAGGCATTCCTTATAGCAAGCTTGTCCAACCCGCAGCCCACAGGCCCTATGCAGCCCCAGGACAGCTCTGAATGTGGCCCAACACAAATTTTTAAACTTTCTTAAAACATTATGAGATTCTTCTTGCAATTTTTTTTTTTTAGCTCATCAGCTATCATTAATGTTAGCGTATTTTATATGTGGCTCAAAACAATTCTTCTTCCAATGTGGCCTAGGGAAGCCAAAAGATTAGACACCTCTGCTTTATAAGATACAGTTGTTTTTTCCTCCTCACCCTTAGCCACATTCATTACTCCCCTCTCATGTCCTAAGGAGAGCAGCGTCCTTATGACCATGCCATCTAGAACTGGACAAAATATTCCCACTGTGGCCTGACGAATTCCTCCAAAATATTCTCACTGTGGAACTAATACCTGCAGATTCACTGGCTACAACCAATGACTCCAATAGTTCCATGGGCTCTCAGTGCCAACCCCGTTCTTTGAGTCTACACACAGCTTCTCTCCCTTTCACACTCGGTCAGCATATTTATGTGTAAACTGCAATTTAAATTAAACGGAACTAGCTGCATTGTGTTTATTGATGTCAGGGACCACTGGATAATGTGGGTTGCCCTGCCATTTCACATAACTGCATTTGGGATGGCCAATAGAGTGCTTCCATTGAAGCTGTGGGACTGAAGCCTCAGGTCTTCATGAGCTAAAAGAAATTCCACCCCAGTCATGGCATTTTGGTTTAGGTGTGGATCTTGAGACATCATTATATAGTAGAAGGGCTGAGCGGTTTGATGACGTCTTTCTCCACATACATGCCAGATATCATCATTATCACACTAGAATTTCTAGGTGGGGCCCACATGCTTGTTCTAAAATGTTTACAGTTGAGTATTTCTTTTCATGTGTATGAGATAAACCATAACCCGTATTTCAAACTCATATTTTACACAGATATTATGGCCATTTACTCATATTAAATTAAAATTTAAGGATAAGTCAACTTAAAAGAGATTATTGAATATACAGCAGCACAGGTGGTGCCCAGACCCAGTAGAACTCCAAGGTTGGTCTGGGCAAACCAGAAAAGGCAATCACAGCTCTCTCCCCAGGCCCTGGGAAGGCTATCTCGTGGCTGTGATTGCATCAAGCCTTAGTTTCTTTATCTGGAAAGTGGGGGTCGATGATTTTCAGTCAGCCACCAGCTGCAGATTGCTTGTGAAGATAAAGGGAAATTATGTGAGTAGTGCCTGCCACTTACTAATTGTACTTATTAAATTTTAGCATGGAGTTAAATTCTTGATACACTTTATCCAGTCAATCCTTAGGGCAATTTTATGTGGTAGATGCAATTAATCTTATTTTATAGAGGAGGAAACTGAGACTCAGGAAGAGATGAAGCAACTTGACCAAGTCACGTAGATAAGAGGAAGAGCTAGAATCTATATCTGTGTCTACCAATTCTCAAATCCATGCCTTTCACCTCCCCTGGGGTATATATAAGTGTGAGCTCTTCAGAGTCTGTTGAAATGAACAGCATGAATGATATGGAAAATGAGCTGCATGAAGGTGGGGGCTTGGCTGCTATGTTCATTGTTGTGCCCCCAGAGCACCTGGGACAGCTCCTAACACACTGTGGATGCTCATTAAATATGTACATAAGAGAGAGAAAAGAAGGCAAGCAAGGGAAGGGAAAAATGCAGAAGAAAGGAAGGGAAGGAAGGTCGTATAGATGGTTTGGAGGAAGGAAGGGAGAAAACAATCTTTGGGAAGGTGAAAGTTTGTGTGTTCTACCTATGAAAACAAAAGGTCAGAGAACCAGACTCACTGCTTGGAGACAAGGAGCTGATATAAATGCAGCTGCCATCACTGCTGAAGAATAAACAAGAAACCTCTTTCAACCACTGACAGGTTGGCTCATCTGTGCGCTAGCTTGTTCTGTGCTAGAGCAGCTAAGCCATGAGGGGTGTCCCATGGAGGACTTGGGAGAAAGGGATGCAAAGAACAGTAAATACACACCCATAAAAAAATCCTCAGAGAAGGTCGATAATAATGCATGTTTGTCTACTTATCTTTCAAAACTATTTGACACCAACATAATATACATATCAGTATATATAAGTTCACCTTCTGATACTATAGAATCAAAAGTTGGAAAGTATCATTGAAAAATAATCTTGTTCTAAGCAAAAACTAAACAAAGAAATATGTAAAGATTAAAGATTTCTATATAACACAATATGTCATGAAGTTAAAAAACTAATAAAACTGAGAAAAATTTATATAAGCTATTCAAAAGACAAAGCATTATATCCAGGATATATATATATATTGTGAATCAATCAGGAATAGACAAATGAAGTATTCAAAATCCTGAAGAGAATTTAAACAGATTTGCACAGAAAAGAATACAAAAGTCCAATAAGTATTTGAAGAGATCTTGAGCTCTCTAGAAGCTGGGAAATTGTAAATTTAAAAAATAAGATTAGCAAAAATGTTTAAAACATTAATACTAGTCTATTGGTTATTATGGGGAGAAACTGGCCTTTGAATACACAGTTAGTGAGAACATAAATGGATGCAGGTTTCATAAAAGTTAATTTAGCAGTATTTGTCCAAATTAAAAGAGGACATGGCTTTTGACTCAGCAGTTCTTTTTCTTGGACTCTTATCTTTGGAAACACTTGCACAGGTGCATAAAAATGGGATCCTATGGTCATTCATAGCAGCATTGCAATAGTGAAAAACTGGAACCAGCCTAAATACTTATCATTTAGAAGAATGCTTAAATGAATCGTGGTACATTCATTCTATGAAGTCTGTTCAAAAGAACAAAGTGGACCTATACACACTGAAATGAAGATCTCCAAGATACATTATTGGTGAAAAAAGCAGGTTGCAGAATAGCACATATAAGATGATGCCATTTATGTTAAAAATAAGACACCTATGTAATATCGAAATATGTGGTATACATGCACAGAAAGGGGCTTTGAAAAATATACTCCAAAATAATGACAGTGGTTACCTCTGGGGAACAGAATTGGAGCAGGAAAAGTTGAAGGAAAACTTTCATGGTTTGCTTTATATGTTTATGCATGGCCTGAATCAGAAAGTATTCATGTAATACTAGTATACATTTTTAAAACAACAAAAATGAATTTCAGTTTCTCTGAGCCCTCATGAACCTACGTCATCCCCTACACTGAGATAGGTTTGTGGATTTTTTGCCTTTTATTTAATTGCTTTTTACTGTATCACAAGCTAATACCTGAATGCCCCTCGCACACATTCAGATGCCTGCACACGCTAACACAGCTCACCTGGAATCACAGAATCTGGGAAACAGCAAAGGCCTTGGGGATGATGTAAAGCACTTCTCTCATTTTAGAGATAATGTACCTTAAAGTGGAGAGTTTCAATGGCTGGGTTAAGGTCCCACAGTAAAAGAACTGTCAGGCTAGGAATCAGGAGCTGGCTCTTTGGCTCCAAGTCCAAGTTCTCCCCATGCTACTGCCTGGCAGGGGAAAGTCGACTGCAGGATGTGACCCCAGAGGCTTCGAGTGGTCTCACCAACTGTCTTTCACCTGCACCAGCACTGCCCACTACCATCCACTGAGCAGGTGGAGTCTGAGGATGCTGGGAGCAGAGACTTTTCCCAATGCATCATGATTCCCACAACACCTATGCTGTGTCACTCTGAGCAGCTTCCTTGTGAAAATCCTGCCCATGTTCCATAGCCCTTGAAGTTTCTCGTTTCTGTCTTAAAGTGAGCAAAATGTGGCAGAGAAGCTACCCAGTACAGGACTGGGGGGGACACAGCTCTAGACCCTTCTCAAGTACATAGGCTACAAAGATTTTAAGGTCTCCCTTCATGTCTCCAACTTGTTCTTTTTTTTTTTTT
>NW_016107363.1:5322817-5330869 GCF_001604975.1 Cebus imitator
TTTTTTTTTTGAGACAAGGTGTCACTCTGTCACCCGGCAGTGGCACGATCCCTGCTTATTGCAGCTGACCTTCCTGTCCCAGCTTCTTGAGTCGCTGGGACTACAGCCGCCTGCCACCACACCCGGCTATTTTTTTTTTTTTTAATTTTTAGTAGAGATGGGGTCTTGCTGTGTTGCCTAAGCTGGTCTCTAACTCCTAAACTCAAGTGATGCCCCTGACTCAGCTTCCCAAAGTACTGGGATGACAGACCCGGACCACTGTGCCTGCCCTTACTTTGCTCTTAAATGCACTATTTTTCCATAATCAAGGTGTTCGATATACATGCTTTGTAGTTACTGAACTTTATTTACACTATTTTTCTCTCTGAGGTGACTTGGTTAGCGGTAATGCATGCTGCAGATGAGAGTTTACATCTGTCTCACAATCACTCCACTGTAAGTTGATCTCTCTCTGTGAAACAAATTCATTTCTAAAGAGCATGGAAATTTCATCTTTTTAACTTGAATTGTATTTTATTTATTTATCTATTTGTTTGCTTTGAAACAAGGTCTTGCTGTGTTGCCCAGGCCAAAAGGCAGTGGCACAGTCAGCTCACTGTGGCCTCGAACTCCTTGCTCACAGAGTTCTCCTGCCTTAGTCTCCCAAAGCTCTGGGATTACAGGTGTGAGCCACTGCGTCAGGCCATGAATTGAATTTATTTTAATTAATTAATTATTTTTTGAGACAGAGTATTGCTCTGTCACCTAGGCTGGAGTGCAATGGTGCGATCTCGGCTCACTGCAATGTCCACCTCCCGGGTTCAAGTGATTCTCCTGTCTCAGCCTCCCAAGTATCTGGAATTACAGATGCCCACCACCATGCCCAGGTAAATTTTGTATTTTTAGTAGAGACAGGTTTCACCATGTTGATCAGGCTGGGCTTGAACTCCTAACTTCAGGTGATCCACCTGCCTCAGCCTCCCAAAGTGCTGGGATTACAGGTGTGAGACACTATGCCCAGCCAGATTTTAAATGCTCTGTTAGAACACTTCATTTAGAAGGATCTTCTTATGAGTAATGTTTTAAATGCAATCAATCAACTATTAAATATACACGGTCCAATATGGTTCCCACTAGCCACAGGTGCCTAGAGTACCTGAAATGAATCTTATCCCAATTGAGATGTTTTAGAATAAAACATACACCAGAAAGTTTTCAAAATATCTCATTAATATTTTTATATTGATTATATGTTGAATAATGATATTTTGAATATTCTAGATTAAATATAATATATTACTAAAATTAATTTTCATTTTCTTTGTATCCTGCTTAGTGTAGTTACTAGAATATTTAAAATTTTATATGTAATTTGCAGCATACCTGGGCAGCTCTGTTTGAAATAACTAGTTTTATAACCGTGGATTTTTCTCAAGCCAATTTTCTTAAGGGGAAACCCATCCACTCTTAGAACATAGCCATAACTTTCAACTGTGGATAAAAGGTGAGGTTTTAAAGGGACCACTTAATTTACCATTTGATCAGTTGAGTGTTTAGCATATTCTGGATGCAATGCTTGATAGATTGACTCTTGACCCCAAAGAGTTCTCAGTCGAGAAGAGGAATTAGGCCATCATGCATATAATTCATTAAAAATGTCAATCTTCCTCACTGTTCCCAAACCTGCAATGTAATACAACTCTTCAAATGTCTAAAAATCTATCCTAGGTAAAGGTATTCCAAAATATCAAGTTCATACCACAGATATCTGTGTGATATCTAGAGGGTGCACACGAATTGCTGTGTAACACACAGTCTCCCAAATAAAAAACAATAATAAAGTAACAAAACATTCTTTCATACCACTGGGGACATAGGCATAGGCAAGGACTTCTTGACTAAAACACCAAAAGCAATGGCAACAAAAGCCAAAATAGACAAATGAGATCTAATTAAAATTAAGAGCTTCTGTACAGTGAAAGAAACTATCAATAGAGTGAATCGGCAACCAACGGAATGGGAAAAAAATTTTGCAATCTACCCATCTGACAAAAGGCTAATATCCAGAATCTATAAGGAACTTAAACAAATTTACAAGAAAAAAAGCAAACAACCCCATCAAAAAGTGGGCAAAGGATATTAACAGACATTTTTCAAAAGAAGACATTTATGCAGTCAACAAACATATGAAAAAAAGCTCATCATCACTGGTCATTGGAGAAAAGCAAATCAAAACCACATTGAGATACCATCTCACGCCAGTTAGAATGGCGATCATTAAAAAATCTGGAGACAACAGATCCTGGAGAGGATGTGGAGAAATAGGAACACTTTTACACTGTTGGTGGGAGTGTAAATTAGTGCAACCATTGCGGAAGACGGTGTGGTGATTCCTCAAGGACCTAGAAGTAGAAATTCCATTTGACCCAGCAATCCTATTATTGGGTATATACCCAAAGGATTATAAAACATTCTATTATATAGACATATGCACACGTATGTTCACTGCGGCACTGTTTACAATAGTAAAGACTTGGAACCAACCCAAATGCCCATCAAAGATAGACTGGAGAAGGAAAATGTGACACATATACACCATGGAATACTATGCAGCCATAAAAGAGGATGAGTTCATGTTCTTTGCAGGGACATGGATGAAACTGGAAACCATCATTCTCAGCAAATGGATACCAGAACAGAAAACCAAACACTGCATGTTCTCACTAATAAGTGGGTGTTAACAATGACAACATATGGACACAGGGAGGGGAACATCACACACTGGGGCCTGTCAGGGCATGGGGTAGCTAGGGGAGGGGTATCAGGGGGTGGGGGGATTGGGGGATTGCGGAGGGGTAACAGTAGGAGAAATACCTAATGTAGATGACAGGGGGATGGATGCAGCAAACCACCATGGCACATGTACACTTATGTAACAAAACTGCATGTTCTGCACATGTACCCCAGAACTTAAAGTATAATAAAATATAAAAATAAATTCTGTTTGCTTAACTTTTTTTTTATATAAATGAAGTCACTCTCTTTTATTGTCATGTGACTTGGATAGAGGCAAGGGATAGATTGTTCCAATGACCTCTTAATTCACCAAGTCTATACTAAAGAATGAATGTAATTAAATGGAATTCAAGTATGCATTCATGAAGGCTTATTAATGTCCATCTGATCTTCTAAAGAATGACAAGTTTTGACAGGTGAGTTTCCCAGTTTCTACTCCTATCTAGCTAAAGGCTGAAGTAGAGTAAAATTACACACACACACACACACACACACACACACACACACACCACCTGGCTTGGGTCCCTGGAAGCTAAGCTTTTGCTATATAATCTCTTTCCTGGACTCCAGCCGATTGATCTGAGCTGGAGAACCATCTCATTCTTTTAAATAACTACATGATCTCTCACTGTATATGTGTACCATACTTTATTTAACCAGCACCATATTAAAGGATATTTAAAGCCTTTACAGAGTTTTTCAATATAAACAGTGTTGCAATGAACACCTTTGAACACATGAACACACATGTTGGATACATTTTTGGAATAGGAGTGCTTGCGTTAAATGGCACATGTGCTTTTAATTTTGCCACATATTGCCAAAGTGCCCACCAGAGAGGGCTTACAATTAGTATTCTCATCAACAATGTATGGAAGAAGAAAGGCATTTTATTTAAGGTGCATGTATTTGTGCAAGATGAAGAGGTAGTTTTATATAAAGCATAAAGTAACCTATAGAAAAATCCTGCAAGACCGGGCACGGTGGCTCAAGCCTGTAATCCCAGCACTTTGGGAGGCCGAGGCGGGTGGATCACGAGGTCAAGAGATCGAGACCATCCTGGTCAACATGGTGAAACCCCGTCTCTACTAAAAATACAAAACATTAGCTGGGCATGGTGGCACGTGCCTGTAATCCCAGCTACTCAGGAGGCTGAGGCAGAAGAATTGCCTGAACCCAGGAGGCGGAGGTTGCGGTGAGCCGAGATCGTGCCATTGCACTCTAGCCTGGGTAACAAGAGTGAAACTCAGTCTCAAAAAAAAAAAAAAAAAGAGGCTAAATTTAGTGTAACTATTTCACTCAGCTCTTAAATTTTGTAACAAGGAATTTAAAACTATACAATAAATACCACTAAACATAAAAAACCCTCTTATTTAAGGGAAGATATAAAAATGTTAAGAAAGAAAAGAAAAAACTCACAAAGTTTAGAAAAAAGCACATATAGTAAAAGAGAAAAAGGAAAGAGATCTATAGAAAGGTGTCACACAATGAGTTTGACACCGGTAACTCTCAGTGAAAAAGAGGAGATTGCATTTTCTACCAAGTGCACTCACTTTTTGGGCCTTTTTTTGATTTATGCATTGTGCTATTTTGTATCCTCAGGTGCAGTGAGTTGCCACATTGGACCTAATTCTTCAACCCTCCCTTCATCTGTATCTTTCCAATAGCCTTATCATGGTCAGAGTACACTTCCCTGTCCCTTGACTTTGGCCATATGACTTGCTTTAGCCAATGGCCTATGTGCAGAGGTACCATTGGGCCAGCTCTGATCTTAGGCCGTGAGGGTCCTCATTCAGTCTATTTGTTCTCTTGTGCCCCTACCATCACTTTGAGAAAAACATGCCCTTGGGTTCTCTTCTGGTCCAAGAAAGATGACAGACTCATGAAGAGGACCTGGAGCCATATCAGCTGAGCTCAGGCTGAATCAGCCAACCCCCAGCTGACCTGCAGATGTGTGAGCTAGCCCAGCCAACATCAGCAGAGACTCCCCAGCTGAGCCCGACCTAGATGAGCCATCCTTCAGATTTCAGAAACAATGGGAAATGATTGTTGTTTCAAGCCACTGGGTTTTGGGGTAGTTTGTTACATAATAACAGTTCATGAATTAATGTATCAGACAATCAAAAAGGATGGGTTTGGCCCAAGCTTTCAAGGTACTTCCTTCATTCAACAAATATTTATTAAGTACCCACTATGTGCAGGCACTAAACTAGGTCCTGGGGATACAGTGAAGAACAAGATAGATGAGGTCTTTACTTTTATAGACCTGAGCCTAGTAAAGAGATGACAGTATAGCTAAGCATGATATGATTTATAAATATGACTAGTAATCTAAAGCAGCTTTCAATTACTAGGACAGTGAAGTTTTCTTAGAAAAAGTGACATTTCAGTCCAGATTTGCCTGACAAGGAGGAGCCAGTTCTAAGTTCCAGGGGTGGAATGCTCCAGAAAGATAGAACCACTAAGAAAAGGCCCTGAGTGGGAAAGAACTTAGTGCATTCAAGATATAGGAAGGAGGCCAGTGTGGCTAATCATGGTGAATCCTGCCCTTGAAGTCCTGTTCTGCTCCTTTTAGATAGTTAGTGCCTCTTTGTAATTGGGAAAAATGTGTTTGCTTCAGTTGGCAAGAGGTCTGTGTCCATTGTAATTTCACTACTCTAAACTTGCCTTAGACTTCAAATAAAAATGAAAACCCAGTCTCACGTTATTCTTATTTAAAGTACATCTACTGCTCACTCCAATCTTCACTAATAAATGAGCACGAATGAAGTAAAGCAACTAACGGTTGAGCTAATCGCCAAGAGACCATGCAGACAAGGCTTCAGTCACCAGGTTCAATACCCAGAGAAGCAACAGCAGATTTCCAGATTTGTCAATCCTGTAGCTTTGTTCTTTCCAATTGACTTTTAAATTTGGTGGAAAGGTTCTGTGCCTAAATGAAGTAGTGCTCATCCTCTAAAGCACAAACAGATCTAAGTGGTTCCCAGAAGTGATATTCCAGGTTGAGCTGGAGCTGCAGGACTGTAGCCCATGTGACTGCCTTTAAAAGACAGAATAGGTCAGGTGTGGTGGCTCACGCCTGTAATCTGAACACTTTGAGAGGCTGAGGAGGGAGGACTGCTTGAGGCCAGGAGTGTGGGACCAGCCTGGGGAACATAGTGAGACCCCACCTCTACAGAAAACTTAAAAATTAACCAGACTCGGTGGTGTGCCCCTGGAGTCCCAGCTATTGCAGACACTGAGGTGGGGGCATTGCTTGAGCCTTGGAGTTTGAGGCTGCAGTGAGCTGTGATCTCACCACTGCACTCCAGCCTTGGTGACCGAGCAAGACTCCATCACTTACAAAAAAAAAAAAAAAAAGAAAGAAAGAAAGTAAAATGAATTGTGACATTCCCCCCACCCCCCCCAGAAATTAGCTCCCGTTTTAGATACTGGAAAAGAGGACAGTTCTCCTGGAAGCTCTCTGCTTATTATTCTGTGACCTTGGGTGGATTATCTAGCTTCCATGTGCTTAGATTTATTTATGAAATGATGATGGTAATAACTAACCAACCACAGGTTGCTATGAGGGTTAAATACAATAATACAGTTCTAAATCTTTATAAACCATGAAGGGCCACTTAATTGTGAAGCATTCTAATTATTTATTAAAGATGCCAGGTCCTTCCCTCATCCCAGGCTGGATTGCTTTCTATCCCTAATGGGCAGAAAAGCTGTAGTATAATATTTTGATATATAACATTTAAAAATATATAAGCCATGTGCTATTATTGCCCAACCAGTAACACCATTTTATGATTATTAATCAATCAATACATTCTGCAAAGGCTCCTAGGGATATAACTTTGTTTTTCTCATAATTTTTCTGTGGGTATACATGGAACCACAGCAAAGAGTTTTTGTCTCTAAATATTCCCATAGGAAAATTCTGATTACATTCCATTACATATCAGCAATGAGAAGTCTAAAATACACAAAATACAACATTTATCTGTGGAGTATATTAATATTTTGTTTATGTGATGGTCTGACATCTGAGACCAGAATAAATATTTTAGAAATCTCTTTAACGTCCCAAAAATCCTTTAATTGATCCTTCTCCTGGCTAGTCTCTTTCTTCAGTATTAAACTCTGAACTCCTGAGTTACAATTAGCAGCACACACTGCCGCCTTTATAAGCAGATGAAGTTAACTTTCATATACCCAGATGTTCTAGCAGCATCCATTATGGTCCTGGCTGCTGCCAGGACCCAGAGGTTGTGATTTAGAGTTCATTCATACTGTCAGTGGCACCACTGGAACTAAATTGCATCTCCCGGCCTTGGGCTTCCAGATTTATAAAATTGTGAAAGCCAAATTCATTTCCTTCATTGGCTTGCTTTAAGAAGCTGACACCAGTGTTGCTGGCCCATTCAAAAATGCATGACATAAATGTGAAAGCCCCATTCTGAATGATGTTTTTCTGGTAGA
This sequence comes from Cebus imitator, assembly GCF_001604975.1. Classification (NCBI taxonomy): domain Eukaryota; kingdom Metazoa; phylum Chordata; class Mammalia; order Primates; family Cebidae; genus Cebus; species Cebus imitator. The sequence continues at coordinate 5,330,063 of NW_016107363.1, forward strand.
AACTGTTTTTCCTAAGCTGATTTTAATAATGTAGCTAGCCATCTGGCACACCTAGGGGAAGCAGAGAGAAGAGGACCCAATATCTAGATTCATCAATAAGTAAATTTAAGACTAATGATGTTTCACATTATTTGAGTATTTTCTACTTTGCCAGAGATCTGTCAGAGGATTCTTGTAGTGAGCTCTCCTGAACCATTTGAAATGTGATTCAATTTATGGAAAATCAATTCACAGCTTACTTTTTGAGAATATATTTATTTCTTAAAGTATCAAACTTTAGGGCTACTGATTTAATAAGGTTTGCCTGTGTGGAGCGTGCCAGGGCAGGAGTTTGAGGAGTTTACATTGTATAGGGAAGACATCTGATAAATACACGCTGGATGATAAGATGAATGAAAAAACAAGTGAATGGTTGGATGGGTAGGCGTGAAGATAGATGAATAAATGAATTAGCAACAGCAATAAATGAATTGGACTTTTGGAAGTTTTTCTGAATTATCAGAAGGGAAAGGGGATGTTCACTAGCTATGAGTTCATTCATGCCTACGTGAGGCCCTTGCCTCGTCTCTGGCATTCCAAAATGCAAGCATGAATATGGAATCAAATAAATATTTTTCAAATGTTAGTGGACCTGGGGTGAAGAGACAAAGAGATGATGACTGCCAAGGTAAAAAATTTACCTTGGCATCTATTAAAATTACCTAAGCCAAAGTTACTGTTGATCCTCCCCACATTGATAAATTCTGTGATCATTCTGACACCTGACACCATTTACCCAGCAGCAGCACTTAGTGTGGATGACAACTT
>NW_016107363.1:5330925-5417348 GCF_001604975.1 Cebus imitator
TCAGTGGCATGTTATAGCTCACTGCAACCTTGACCTCCTGGGCTCAGGTGATCCTCCCACCTCAGCCTCCCAAGTAGCTGGGACTACAGGTGCACACCATCACACCAGGCTAATTTTTGTGTTTTTTGTAGAGATTAGCTTAGCCATGTTTCCCAGGCTGGTCTCAAGTTCCTGGGTTTAAGCGATCTGCCCACCTCAGCCTCCCAAAGTGCTGGGATTATAGGCATGAGCCATCATATCCAGCTGTACCTCTTTGATACCCTGTCCTCCCTTGGATTCTAGGAGTCTTCATTGTCATGGTTTCATGAACAAGTTTGCTTCTAGGAGCCCCCATCAACAAAGACATGTGCTTTCATTCGAGCCACACTAGGCTCTACACTGTCCCCAGACATTCTGTGTAATTCCCAACTGTAGTGCCCTTGCTTCTACTGATTATTCTGCCCAGAGTGATCTCCACATTCCTTTCTTCCTAGTGAAACTCTGTTCTTGCTTTGAAACCTGAAATTACTAGTTCCTTATCCCAAAGCCTTTTAAGAATTCTCTTTCCATCCTCTAAGCTCTCTCCTCTACTTGGTTTCTGCCTCTATGTAGTAGCAGTGGTAAAAGGAGTGATCCAAACAATTATAGGAGGGATGGGAGCAGTAATAGGAGTAATAAAATGGGGAGGAAGAGAAGCAGATAGGTTTAGTGAACATTTGCTATTACTAGACACTGGGCTACTTCTTTCACATTCATTATTTTATGGAGTCCTTACAAGGGCAATTATTATCATCACTTTGTAGAAGACATGCTGGAGGCTTTGAGAGGGTGTTTGAATTACCTGAGATCATCCAGCTAAAGGGTGGAAGGGAGCTGTGAAACCCAGGCCTAACTCTGTCCAAGGTCAAAATGCATAACTACCAGCATTTGGTGTGGATTATCACTTGCGACTTTTTTTTTTTTTTCCAAAGTCTTACACTGTCACTCAGGCTAGAGTGCAACAGTCACTATGACACCCCACACTATTTACCCACCATTTGCTTAAGACAGCATTTGGTGTGATCACAGTGTGATGCTGCCCCATCACACTGTGTTAGATTTGTTGGTGTCTCTATCTCCCCTATCTCCTCCTTGAAGGCAAGGAAGTATCTCTACAGTTCCAATGTTTGGTTACTACTGGGTGTTTAGGGCATGTTCATTAACTGAATGAAAGAAGGTGGCATATTTCCTAAAGTGAGAATGGGCTTATCATGATCTCTGCAGAGCCTTTGTACACAATTTTGAAGGAAGCCAGTGAAAGCCAGGTGGGCTCTGAATTAACTGGACCGGCCAGTTCCCAAATGGGGATGGGAATTGGAAGGGAGACATTTTGGTGTGAAATCACACTGCTTCCAGTGTCAAGAGGCCCTTCCGCCCTGAGTATTGCACAATTTCTTGGCCTTACTTCTGGTTGCCTGATATACTTAGTTGGATGTTTACATAGCAGAGTTTACTCTAGCAGAGAAAGAATGAGCATGTCTTCTCTGAGGCAAGCAGTTGAGCTTATTGAGACTGACACCAGTCAGATTTGATCTCAGTGGCTCGTTCCTCTCTTGGTAGCACCTTGAAAACCCTTATTTACTCAAGATGAACCTTGGCTTTCAACCATTATTGGAGGACATCCTTCAGTTCACTCTCAATGAACAGTGTATATAGCTCAGTCCTCACCCACATTCCTGCCACCTTTCCCTACTTGTCCTCATCAAAGCCCTCTCACGACTTCCACCACTATCTTTTTATTGCATTTATCATTCCTATATGCTCCCTCAGATCTCCCTGTCTCTTAATAGCCAAGCAATGCATGCCCTCTGATCAGGTCACACTCCAAATAAGGCCAACACCAATAAGTAAGGATGTTGTGCACTTTCAGAGTGCCTTGTGACTTATCAAACATCTTTTTACCTATTATGTTAATTGAGCTTTTCTAGTACGGGTGCACTACATTTTCTCTTGGAGCAAAACTCTTAAGTCAGCTTAACTTTTTTCAAATTCAGAAGATGAGAAGCATGCAGTATATCATTAAAATAAATCTTTCATTTTATGTTTTACCAGAGGTATTTAGTACCTACTAAATACCTGTAAGTCGGCTCAGCATAAGGACTACAGAGACAACTGTGACAGTATCCCTGCTCCCAGGTGCCCCTGCTTTGGAGCCAAGATAAAAATAAATAAAGACAATTGCGAAGGCTGAGGAAAGTGGAACTTAGTGAGATAAACACACGAGAAAACCCAGGAATGGGAAAACATCACTGCTAGGGTTGACCAAGAGGATGTGAATTGTGAAAGAGTATTTCATACACGAATGCCAGAAAGGGGTCCCTTTGTAGATTACAGCGGCATGTACTGAATGCCTACCACATTTCTGGCACGGGGGATATGACAGTGGGTATGACAAACATCCTTGCTCTCAAGGAGATTATAGTCTAGTGGAAACACTAGCAAACAGATCAATCCAATAGAAGCTTCAGAAAGCTGTGATCCTTTTAGATTTGTGTTGCTGAACCATGACACGCTCTCACTCCATGCTGACCTTGTTACTGCCATGCACTTGTCTTCTGGTCACTCCTTCTCATTCATCAGAGATGTGGGCATCTGACCCATGGACTACCTCTTCCACCCAGACAATGCTTTTTATGTGGCAACCTGCCTGCATCCCTGCCTCTCAGCTTCTCACATCCTCATCTCCAGTAACCCCTCTTCTATTTGCTCTCTGTCACCTACTGGTAGGTTACACCTGGACCCTGTGATCGCTCAACCCTTCTCCAAAGCCATACATCTGAATTTGAGCCTTAAGTTCTAACTATGGACACCTTTCCTACTATTTTCTTTGACTATATCCTCTAAGGCTCTTCACTGACTTCCTAGGAACTGCTCATCACTTGAGCAGAAGTGGGATGTATTCCGCCTTCCCAAATACTCAAGGGCAAAAGACTTTGCAACCATTTCCTGCCAAAGTGCTTACTGTAGTAGGTATTCAGTAGAAATGCATCCAGTCTCTGTAGAAGTTTAGAGCTCCTGCCAAGTGCCCGGCACAGTGGTGGACCAGCCAAGCAAGCTGACTGTCGTCACTTTAGAGCCTGCTGGAGACTACACATCTGGATATACTCACTAATAAGAAACTGTTCTTACAAGTTTTTCGAAGCTTCATTTCTTGGCCAATTCTCCCCAGGCTCCAAAGAGAAAAATCAGGGTCCATCCTATTACAATTTTACATTTGTTTGATTCTTTTCTACTAAGAACTGCTACGATGAACTAGCTGAAAAATGCCTTTGCAGGCACTATCTATTTTAGGTAGGTCTTCCTTTCTCTGCTTGTAGCAGTTTCCTACTTTCTATACTTGACACTTTGGAGAAAACTCAAATTCCCTGGGAATTAGAGGGCTTACCCCACCTCCAGGGAGCCTTTCAAATGATAAAGGAGGTCAAATATATTTCTAAAGCTAGGCCAGGAAAGCCCCACAGCTTTGAAAACATAAGCACATGGTCTTTATAGTGACTGAGTAATGTTAGGGCACCAAATAATTATTCCAAAGTAAGGGGAAAAGTAGTACATTTTTATGTCATACTTTCAGAAGAGGATCCATGATGAAGAAATGGGCCTGAGGATGAGTTTCCATTGTCAGGGTGCTACAACAGCCAGAGTGGTCTGTTAAAAGTTTCAAAACCCAGAGCATTTCCTCTTCCCTTATGGTCAAATCCAGTCTTGAATGAGGCCAATGAGGGTCTGCATGATATGACCCAGAGCGGCCTCCTTCCTGCTCATCACACATCAGCCATAGTGGTAGCTTCCTGGTTTCTCTCAGAGGGCCAAGTTGACTTTTGTCTTCAGGGCCTTTGAATCTTCTCTTCCTCTGCTTAGAACCTTCTTTCTCCAGATTCTTCTATTACTGGCTTCTTCCTGCCAAATGGGCCTCATGACCCAATGTAGTTAACTGGAGCCTTAGCAATTCTCCATGCACGCTCTAGTTTATTTGAGTGCTTAGCAGGTAACTTGAAATTATCTGTTGGCTTATTTATTTCAGTTATAATTCCCAGCCCCCTTTAGAGTGTAAGCCCCTTAGGAGCAGAGATCAGACTTGGTCATTACTGTATGATCAGAGCCTACAGCAGTCCCTGGACATAGTTGACACATGGTACTTATGTTTTGAGTAAATGACTTTGAAAATGCTGAGTAATTTCTCAATCAAAGGGCCTTCCCAAGCCAAATCATTTAATCCATACATAAATGTAGCATAGGAAGCAATTAATCAAAAACTTCGCTTATCATGCACCACCAATGGCAGGCCAATATGGAATACTCACAACTCTAATGAACGTTAGTCTTCCCAGGCACCGTCCAGATACTCTTTTGGCTCAGGCAATTCTTGGGTGCAATTAGTCAGCAAGAACAGCACCAGCTACCCTTCAGTCTCCTCTTACAAACAAGCACAGTGCTGGCGGGGTTCCTGGGAGGACAGAGGCTGGCAAGGAGCCTACTCTTTGGACTGCATACTGATCATTAGAAAATTGGGTAAATGAGGATGTTCCCTGTAGAAAGCAGAGATGGTGGTGAAGGGGCAATGGAGGATAATTTTACTGATAATAGACTGAAAAACTGTTGGTACTGGCAGAAAGAAAACAACACTTTTTTTTAATAGTTTGACGCATTCAGTCTTTAGCTAAATGTCCAGGCAATTTATGATTTATATGGACATGGTTGTGCAATCCCCAGAGTGAAGTGCACTGTATGAAAATATATGTATGCATTTCAACAATGTATTTGAGGCACCACATGCATGCACCTTGCTGAATTTTTATGTGCATACTCTCCTGTGTGGCTGAAAATAAAAAACGCCTGCCTTTCAAATGTACTGTGTGCATTTTACATTTTTTCTAGTGGCTAATGTAAACACACCTTAAGTGATCTTAAACGCTCGGATTAACATCAGTCAAGATATCTTGAGCACATATAAATTTAAATGGCTCTGTTGATTACACTTCCACTTAGATAGAGTTGGGAACCTGACATAGTAAAAGAGACTAGAATTCAGAAAATGAAGATTTTCTTTTTGTCCCAAGAATTTCGTTCCAATGTCTGAAAAATAATATCTGAATTTTAAAAGTAATTACTAGCACTGTGGAGGAGAGGACTTATTATATACAAGGCACTTTGTATATATAATGTTGTTTTATCTTCACAATAACCTTATGAAGCATTTTGTAAATGAGCACAGAGTCAAGGCACAGATTTTACCCAAGATCACACAGCGAGTGAGGCTGGAACTGATTCCAGCCCAGGCAGTCTGACTCATGAGCCCACATTCTTAGTTACTCCACCCCATTCCTCTTCAAATTCTAGACTACCTTTTGCTACCTGCAGGTTCACAAACACCTGCACATTCTGTGTCTCCGATTGTTAATAATGCCTTGTTCCTAATGCTAAAGCGCCATCATTACTAACACTTGTCTTTCCAAAAAATCAAAGCAGGCTCAGGCTTAGGTTTGTGAAACTATAATTCTCATTCTTAGGCAGGAAGGCAGAAGGCCCATGAAATGACAGTCAGCTCAAGGGCATCATGCATTTCTCCATTTATTTATTCATTTGCTTGTTCAGTCAACAAAAGCCTAATGCGTGCAATTTACTAAATGCCGAGGATATAAAGGTAATGAAGCGAGTTTACATTTTAACATCTAGTATGTGTTAACCTATGAACAAATTAAAATATTAAGAGGGTAATAAAAGGTATAAAGGGAAAGGCATGGTGCTGCAGTGTTCCTGATCCTGTTTAGGGAGCATGAAAAACCACCCTGTGGGTGACACGGGAGCTAAGGGCTGAAGGCAAATGTGGATTTGAGGGTTGGGGAAGGGAACAGCCCAAGGAAAGGTCCTTGAGCAGGAAAACATCCCAATTTGTTGCAAAACCGGAAGGAAAGTAGGAGCGGCCTGAGTGCAGGGAGACAGGTTAAGTGAGCACACGGCAAGGCTGGGAAGAAGGAGGGTGGCCAGCGTGCCAGTTCCAGCACGTTCCATGGAGTAGCTCATCTGAGGCTTCCAACTACCCTTCAAGGTAAGTAATATTATGACTTCTTTTTTTTTTTTTTTTTTTTCCGAAGGAGAAACGTCATCTAGAGTGAGGAATTCAATTTTGTCAGTGGGTCACACAGTCAGTAAATGAAGGATTCAAACTCAGATACCCTAGCTCTGAGCCTCCACTATTGACAACTGGGCTACACTGTCAGGACACAAGGAAATCAAGACACCGCAGAAGTTTGTCTTCAGAGCCTGGGCCACTAACTACTGTCCTACACTGCCTCATGGCTAATTCTAGGTGCCATATAGGAATGTGGTGCTCTTTGCTGGGAAGAGGATGACGTACTGACTTGGCTAAGAGAGCCATGCCCTCATCAGAGCTCAAAAGACATGAAAGACATGCTGCTGACACAGTGCCTGGAGAATAAATGACTTCAGAGGTCTTTACACACTTTGCCCACCCTCTCACCCTGGTACCAGTGTCAGAGGAAGATCAATCAGGCATGAGCAGGGTGACTGTGGGTTTTCCTGGTCCCCATCAAGTTACCCTGTGTGCATGGAGCAGTTCTGATTATCCCTATGTTTCTTGCAGGAAGAGCAACATCTCAGATGTCTTCCAGTTGGAAACCAAATTCAAACAGAAAGATACTTCCAAACATAAACAATATGGCTCAACTAGAGATTTTCTTTTTTTTCCACTCAAGAAGTATATGTTTTTCCCAAGTCTTTTTTCACTATGTGGCCTGCCAACATTTTGCTTCTGTAACAAGGAAACTGGGTCGCTGCTTAGAGTCTGATGCTTGAGATGGCAGTGATTTCTGCCAACTGCTTTTGCCAAAGATATTCTATTAGTCTTGGTTGTTTATGGCCTAAGAGAGAGCTCCCTTCATGGGCATCTGGCAAGTTAGAGGGGTAGGAAACAAACAAACAAACAAAAATTAGAGCATGCTACTTCTGCTGTCATTTGGCACTCAGAACGTATCATGTAGGCAGCCCCTGGCATCACATTTGGGCAAAGAGACTGGCATCCCATTGGCTAGAGGGCTGGAAGCCAATGCCTCCTCTTCTATCACCATCTCATCCTTATCTTTCTCTCTCTCTCTCTCTCCGCTCTTTCTCCCTCTCCTTTTTTGGTACCAGTAGATCACCAGCTGGACTCTCAGGCCAGTGCTTAAATTTCTTTTGTTCCTGCAGATGAGAAATACATATATATTTTTTATTGCAAGTGGCCTCTGGTCCTTTCTGGGAGGAAGCTTCCTCTGGCTACAGACACCTCAAAGCACCTGGTCTAGGGTCTCATGCTAAGCCGAGCCTCCTTTTTAGCACTTAGCAGAAACATTCTTGAACTTGCCTCTTGGACTTTGAAGCATCTAACTGCCTTTGGCCTGTTTCTATGAAGCAACCTGGTGAGAAGAGTTTGTCTTTTCCTTTGTTCCAACCAGCCCCAGTCTGGGCTAAAAAGGTGCTGAGCTACGGTGTTTTTCTCTGCTGCAGTTTATAGCAGGGGCCCTCACCCCTTTCTTTGGCCAGGGCTATCACTGGGGATCTCAAAGCCTCAGCTTTGTTTCTCGTGCCTGCTGATCTGACGATATTCAGAGTGTAGATGCTCTCTACTTTGGTGGTAAGACTGCCTCACCTTAAAGCTGATACAGTTGACTTTTTAAAACTTCCATACTTGTTTTTCTCCTTCTCCCATTTCTGACCATTTCTTCTTTAGGTACAAAGGGTTCAGAGTGGGGATGAATGGTACTGGCAAGGACAAAACTGTTCCCATGTCCTTTCCCTCCCACTTCCAGGTTTCTGAGTCCCCCTGTTCTTCCCTAAAAATTTCCCAGAGAGGGCTGAGCCCATTGCCTCTTACCAAGTGAGGAGGGGAGAATGCTTGCTTGATAGTTGACTCAGAGATTATACAAATCTTAAGAGATGCTCCCTTGGGATTCTGCAACATGTATTCGAATAAACATGAAGCTCTATACAAATATAGGCCATTTTTGGAAGTCAGGATATCCTCTCTGCTGTCTGGTTATTTGGATTTCAACCCTGTTAGAAATCTGTCTAATTGGGTCACTTTACTCTCTCCTTCCACTGCGGAACTGAGGAAATAAGGCAGATCTTGAAAGACGTTGTATGGCTCTGTGGTAAGTTTAAGACTGGGTCTAATCACTTTAGGCTAATACTTAGTATAACAAAATATTTGCAAAAGCAAATACCTCTTGCTTCCTGGAAGCTAGTGGAGTACAGAAATAAGATTCTATCAAGTCACACACCTCTTTTGCTGACAAGTTTCCCGCCCTTTAATGCTACATTACATTGGAGGGTACAGATGAATAGTTACAAAGCTGATTCTGGCATGTGAACTAAGGAATCACACCATAATTTTAAGTCATACTTATCTATGTGTGTTTGTAATTTTTAATTAAAAATAAAGCTAAATAAAGCGAAAAGACAACCTATAGAATGGGGAAAATATTTGCAATTGGGAACCAAATTAGAACATACATCTAATGACTGATGAAGAGTTTAATATCCAGAATATATAAAGAATTCCTGTAACTCAACAATAACAGGATGATCTTATTTAAAAAAAATGCACAAAAAGACTTGAACTGGTATTTCCCCAAAGAACATAGACAAATGGCCAATAAACACACAAGATAGTTTAGTATCATTACTACTCATTAGGGAAATGCAAATCAAAACTCCAATGAGATACCACTTTACACCTACTACGATGGCTAAAATAAAAAAAAAAAACCACACACACACACACACAATATGATGTTGACTAGAATGTGGAGTAACTGGAGCCCCTGTACAGTACTGGTGGGAATTTAAAATAGTGCATCCACTGTGGAAAAAAATTTGATGATTCCTCAAAAAGCTAAACTAAGAATGACACAGATATTTTATTGCTAGGTATATAGTCAAAATAACTAAAAGTAGAGACTCAGATATTTGTATGCCCAATGTTCACTGCAGCCATTATTCACAATTGCCAAAAGGTGAAAACAACCCAAGTATCATCAACAGATGAGTGGATAAACAAAATGTGGCACGTCTATATAGTGGAATATTATTCAGCCATAAAAAGAAATAAAGTTCTGAAACATGCTAAAACAAGGACGAACCTTGAAAACATTATGATAAGTGAAATACACCAGACACAAAAGAACAAATGCTCAATGACTCCTAGATATTTATAAAAATATCTAGGAACAGTAAATTCATAAAGACATAAAATAAAATAGAGGTTATCAAGGACCTGGGGGACGAAGAAGTGGTGAGTTACTGCTTAATGGACTCAGATTCTATTTGGGTGGATGAGAAAGTTTTGGAAATAGAAAGTGCTGATAGTTTGTAAATGTACCTAATACCACTGAATTGTATGCTTAAAAATGATTAAAATGGGCCAGGCTTGGTGGCTCATGCCTGTAATCCCAGCACTTTGGGAGGCCGAGGCAGGAGGATCACAAGGTCAAGAGATCGAGACCATCCTGGCCAACATGATAAAACCCTGTCTCTACTAAAAATACAAAAATTAGCTGGGTGTGGTGGTGCATGCCTATAGTCCAAGCTACTTGGGAGGCTGAGGCAGGAGAATCACTTGAACCCAGGAGGTGGAGGTTGCAGTGAGCTGAGATTGCACCACTGCACTCCAGCCTGGCAACAGAGTGAGACTCCATTTCAAAAAGGAAAAAAATTAAAATGGTAAATTTTGTTATATATGTATTGCTATAATGAAGAACATAATGAGAAAAAAATAAAGTTGAGTAAATATTTTCATAATTATACATCCCCTGCAGTTCCTTCAGCTAAGTAACAGAGAAATCAAAACCAGATCATCTAATTTTTATTTCAGTGCTAAATCCATCACAACAGTTAGCCTGATTTTTCAGTGACCTTAAATTACACATTCATTGATTCATGCAAATCATCTGTTTTTTCATCCTTCAGATATTTATAGAATGCCTAGTAAGTGCTCAGTGATCAAAAACTGGTGGTGAGGGGGTGGATGGAAGGAATATATGTCAACATGTGGTCTATGTACATCAGGTTTTGTGCTCAAAGGCTTTTTAATGGGGTGTACGAGTTAAGCTTCCATTCGTTCAATGTTATGAATCATGATCACCTGCATTTTAGAGCTGAGGACCTGAGGCTAAGGCAGGTTAGGTGGACTTGCCCACTGTGCCTCTAACAAGCAGCATAACTGGTATTGGAGCCTAGATCTGCCAGAATCAAAGCTTTCCATGCCTCATGCTGTTTTTACTTTCTCTTTCTCTCAAATTTCCTTGGATTCTTGGCTCTCCCCATTGTTGTCAGGAACCACGGACAGCTTCCTAAAGGAAAAGAAGCCCCTTGATGGTGGCTCTGAAGTTCAGGGTCAATCAAGGTTGCCTGCGTTCTGGGTGAGAGTGAGGATCAGATCTTGCAGTGATTGCTTTGCAGCTGGAGGAGCCCCCTATTGTGGGGGGTTTGTGTGCAAGGATTACAACTTGATGGTGCCAGGCACAGCAAATAAAAAGGCATCTGTAACAGGCGAGGGAGCTTTAGGCCCCCAAGGCCAGAATCCAAGCAAGCAGCAGGTGTGCTCTCTGCTTTCCACAGGTTGCCAGACAAGACAGCAGTAGGTTCTGCCAAAGGGTTGGCTCTGTATATTCATTAGCAGCACATTGCTGAACCTTTGCAAGATCCTTCTGGGCTGGGAAATGATCAAGGGACCACAGAGGGACCCTGCAGGCTAGGTCCAGCCAATTGCAGGCCTTCTTTGCTACAATGAGCAGAGAGGTTGAGGAGAGTAGGGAGCAGGATGGGATAGGGAAAAAATAGACGTGATTCAGACCTGTACCAAGGGCGGGGAGCAGGTCTCTTCTTGGCTTCTGCCCAGCTGTGCCGCCTTAAATTCTATCTCTCTACTGCTTCTTTAGAGATTGCATTGAAGAGTTTGTTTTCCCCTGCAAGCATACAAGACTTGCTCCTGCATTCATAAGAGCCTTATTATCTCTGCATTTTGGGAAGCAGTATATTTCCAGATTAGCAAGAGAAGACAATGGGCAACTCAGGAAATGAGCATTTCCACTTACCACTGAATCTTCAGTTCATTACAAAACAGTATGCCCTGCCTTCATTTACTTCATCATATGAGGCTGTAACGCACCTCACAGTCTGCTGCTCGTTAATACTGCTAAGGAGCATGTGCAAAGTATTTAAAGTCAGCCCGCTCTGTCTTTCTCTCTACTCATTCCCTGTGGTGCAGTCCAGTTTCTGGGATGAAGCTGGATCAATAAACATGTTCTTTCTGTCCATTGAGACTTTCTGTCTTCCAATTAGAAGAGAGCAGCAAAACATGCTGCTTTATTATATAGAGACAGCAGTCAATTTTGGCTCGATGCTGAGTGGGAAATGCTGATTTTTCAGATGTTTTGTAACAGAAACAAACAAAGCATCCACTTGGAAAGCAACAGGATTTTTCTTAGCCAAACTATACACAAATGGGTTCTATCAGCAGCCCAAGGAAGGAGGAAGCAAGCAGGAATAAAACCCTAGGGAACTTCAGCCGGCCACTCGTTCTGGCCTGAGTGTGTGATCCAATGTGAAGTGGCAGCACAGAAACCTGTCAGACGGCCTCCTGCCTCCTGGTTATTAAAAACTCTGCTTGGCCCAGCCGAGTTCTCAAATCCCAATGCAGTCTGGATCCTTGGCATGCGGGAGGCAAAGTGCCGGGATCCATATACCACCATACGGGCTGCTACTCATGAGCCTTTGCTCTAAAAGCTGAAAATATAAGTCCTCTGGGGTCTTCACATTTTTAACACCACACACAGGCCTTCTTGTTTGCTGGCAGACACTGCTTTGGACTACAAACTTTTCAAATAAAAGCTTGAAGGCGGGTTAGGGAATGTCTTATGCATGTGTTCATCGCTAACATCAATATACTGAGAGAGAGAAGAGGGTGGTGGGAGAGGAGGAAGAACAAGAGAAAGGGAAAGAGAGAAGGAAAGAAGGAATTGGAGGGAGAGAGAGAGAGAGAGGGAAGAAAAAGCACACTAGCCTGAGAGTCAGAAGACTTAGATTTTCCTTACAGCTCTGCTGTTTGTTAACTCAATAACACAGGTCAAGACTCTCCTTTTTTGGATGGACAATAAACTAAAACCTGATGAGGTTTTATCACAGGTATGTAACATGGAGGTCAAATTAGAAGATGAGTATAAAGGCGCTTTGTTGCCAATGTAACCCAAATAAAACAGGGCCACCTTGAGGCTAGCCTTAGCACAAAGCTATTAAACACACATGCACACACTCCGAAGTGTCTTGAATAGGAATGGATGAATGGGTGCCCTGGCTCATGCCTGTAACCCCAACACTTTGGGAGGCCAAGGTGGCAGGATGGCTTAAGACCAAGAGTTCAAGGTCAGCTTGGGCAACAAAGCAAGCCCCTATCTCTGCAAATAATCATAATGATAATAATACTTAGGTGGGCATGTGGTGTATGCACCACCACGTGGCAGTCTCAGCTACTCCAGAGGCTGAGGCGGGAGGATGGCTTGAGCCCAGGAGTCTGAGGCTACAGTGAGCCATGATCATTTCACTTCACTCTTGCCTAGGTGACAGAATACAACCCTGTCTTACAAAAAACAAACAAACAAAAACCAAAAGCAAAACCCAAAAAACTCCCCCAGAGAAAACAAAACAAAAGCAATGTACATATTTTACGGAATGTCTTTTCAAGAGGTAACAAGGAAGATTTACACTATACAACATGGCAATTTCCTTAAAGAGCTTTATAGACACATATCTGTTTTCCTAAAGTCCCTTTCTTCATGATAGTTGTTCAATTTTCTCTCCTATCTTCAAGAAGTTCAGCTCATACTTACCATATCTTTCACTTTCTCCTTCTCCTTAATCTCTTCTTCCAGCTTCCTAAATAGTTTTATCCCCAAGTAGTTTGACCCATATGCTTACTTGTGCAGAGAAATCTACTTTTCCTTTGCTTACTTCCTTCAACTCAGCCTTCCTGTTCATTACTCTCATCTGTTCAACAAAGATCCGATAGCTGGGCGGTGACCACATGGCATGTTCCTCAAGAGCTGGGAGTATGGAAAAATTGTAGTTACATACATTTTGTTGTTGTAACTTGTTAAACCTTTAATATGCAATTGCCACTCAACCAATTCTGATTATACAGTGGCTCAGCAGCACAAAATCAGTACCATTGTTCTGCAAATTTATTTGATCATTTATTAATAACTTGTCATGGTTAAGACACTCCATAAAGAGGATGTTACAGCCTTAGAGGTATAGACCTATGTCATAGTATACTAAATTAAAGGTGTCACCCTGGATCCTCAAGAAACACATACCAAGAGTTATCCCAAACCCTCAAGAAATAGATTTTTAGAGTTCCCAGGAGTCTTACCCTCACGTATCTATGGCTTTCAGGTCACCCTGGACCTCAAGAAACAGATCCCAAGAGTTATCCTGAAGCCTCAAGAAATAGATCTTCAGAGTTCCTGGGAGTCTTAGCCTCTCAAGTTTCTTTGGCTTCACAATTCCATTAATATCACTGGGCATGTAAAGAAATGAGACTAAGGACAGTTGAATAAACTTGCCCACATCCTCATAGTAAGTGGCAGAGTTGAGAGTTGAATCTAGATGTTAGACTCCAAAACCTTGATGCCTCATTGGTGTTTGCTTAAATTATAGCCCCTACATTTTGTCTCTGTCTCTTTGTATCTGCTTCTTCCAGAGGCAGTCCTGCATCTAATCCTGTATTCACTGCAGGGTAGGGCAGTGGATCCATGAAGATGGATTCAGCTCTGAGAATGTGATTTGATGGGCTGCCTTAGCCACAGTTTAACTCCTTGTAACCTACCAAAGTACCTGAAATGACCATAACTCATGTCTTCCCGTTGGGTTAGACAGGGTCATAGAACACAAGAACTCTTGCCCAACTTTTCACACAGGCATCACCAACTGATCATAGCTGGCTTTCCTGCCAAGCTCAGGCAAGGCACTGGGATCGTTTTCATCAGAGAACTCTAGGGAGCCACTGCCAATGATGTGAGATGGCAGTTGAGAGGAAACCTGTTGGCCTAGAGCTAAGATACTGTCTGCCCAGTGATAATGCATGTAAGTTACCTGGCAAGAAGAACTTATTTTGATATGCTTAATGACTCCCTCTTTAGGCATCCTTCCTTCTCTTGGCTTCTGAGACATCACATTTTCAATGTTCTCCTCTCACTGTCTGTCTCAGATTCCCCTGCTGGCTCTTCCTCTGTCTGACCTTACAGTGTTTGTACCTCAGGATGATGTTTTGGGTTCCTTTTACCTCTGTCTATAAAGTCCTCCCATCCCCCTAGTGATCTCACCAAGTCCTATACTTTAAATATCTATATGTCAATAGCTGTCACATTCTGTATTTCCAAATCTAGATGTATCCCTTAAGCCTAGATTTGGAAGTCCATATGTATCTCAAACTTAATATGGCTAAGAAAAGCCTTCTTGGTTTTCTTTCCCAACATATTCCTTCCTCATTCAAGTGAATAGCACTATTATCTTTCCAATGGTTCAGGCCAAATTTTCTTTCACTTACCCACACAACCACATCAAACCCAGAAACAATTCCCATTGAGTTTCCTCCATGATCTATTCCAAAACCATCTACTATCTCTTCTCTTTCTCTTCAACCACGACTTTAGTGCAAATCAGGAACATCTTCTACCTGGACCCTATTATAACAGCCTTACTGACCTCCCTACAGAATTTATGCCCCTCTCAGTCCAAACTCCACAGAGCAGCCAGAGTACGTTTTAAAAAATGTAAAGTATACACATCAACTTCTTCTATAAATCCTGTAATGGTACCCCCTCATACTTAGAAAAAATCTAAACTCCTTACCCTGGCTTTTTGAAATTTTATATATTTTTCTTTCTTGTACCTTTGACTTCAATCTCCCATAAGTCTCTTCCTTTCGCATTATATTCTTACTCCACTAATTTTCCTTCTTAGACAAGCCAAGTTTGTTTCTGCCTCAGTGTCTTTGCACTGTCTGTTCCCTCTGCCTGCAGTATTCTTACCCTGGATCTTCATAAGGAGGTTCCCTCTTATCATTCATGTATCAGCTTCGGCATTACTGCATCTGAAAAGGTTTTCCTGACTACATTTAGTCTAAAGTAGTCATGTGTATTAGTTTCCTGGTGCTGCTATAACAAATTACCACAAGATGGGTGGCTTATACAAAGAAATTTATTCTCTCACAATGCTAGAGACCAGAAATGAGATCCCAAAATGTCAGCAGTGCTACACTCTTTCAGCACTTTGACTATATCATTCTATTCTCTCCTGGCCTGCAAAGTTTCTGCTGAAAAATCTGCTGTTAATCTAATAGAGATTCCCTTCTATGTAGCTTGATGGTTTCCTTTTGTAGCTTTTGGAATTCTCTCTTTGACTTTGACTTTTGAAAAATTAATTATAATATGCCTTAGGGAGTTTTAAATTTTTTTAAATTAAATATAATTGGGGATTTTTGATCCTGCTGGACCTGGATGTTCATATCTCTCTTAAGACTGGTAAATTTTCAGCTATTATTTTGTTAAATAGGTTTTTGGCTTTTCTTGATCCAATCTCCCTCTGACACCCTCATAATGTAAGTATATGTTTGCTTAACAGTGTCCCATAAGTCCTGTATGCTTTCTTTGTTTTTTAAATTCTTATTTCCTAATTCTCCTCTGACTAGTTTGCTTCAAAAGACCTGTCTTTAAGTTCAGGAAGTCTTTCTTCTGATGGATCTAGTCTTACATTAAAGTTCTTAATTGTATTATTTATTTAATTCATTGAATTCTTCAGCTCCAAGATTTCTGTTTGGTTCTTTATCTCTTTGTTGCATTTCTCATTCAAATCATAATTTTTATTTCATTGAATTTATTTATATTTGTTTGTATCTCACTGAGTTTTCTGAAGATCATTATTTTGAGTTTTTTTATGAGGCATTTTGTAAATATTATTTTCTTTGGCATCTGCTACTGAAGATTTATTGTATTTCTTTGGAGATGTCATGTTTCCTTGCTGTTTAATGTTTCTTATATCCCTACATTGATGTCTGCACATCTTGTGGAAAACTAGCTTTTTCTAATTTTATGGGGTAATTTTTATAGAAAGAGACTTTTTTCTGTAGATAGGTTCTCAGGTATGGAACATGGGCTTTGGCTCTGAGTAGCTCAGTAGTATGGTCTTCGTGTAGTTTCTTTAGCTGTAATCTTCAACAGCAATGTCTGTGATTGCTTCAGTGCCAAAGGCTGTGGAAGTTTGTGATGGCAATGGCATGGTCTTACTGAGGGCAGGGCCACTGGTTTGGTTTTCAAGTCAGGCATGTTTAGACATGGCTAGCAGGCAGGCTGGCTGTGCAGCAATGTCTCTGGGGAGGTGTGACCACCACTGAGATGGCTGTCAGGCTTGGCACAGGAACACATGGGCAGGGCAGGACGGCCAGCTGTTCAGTAGCTTCCCCATTGTGCATATCTGCCAGTTTTTCAGGGGTGATTGTATCACATAGGTTTGGACACCAGGATCTTGGCCATTCCATTAGGCCTAGGCTTCACATAAACAGGATCATGGTGGTGTAGGCACTGGTATGAATATGATGAAATGATGGCAAGGTCTCAATAATGGAGACAGCAGCAGTGCTGGCACCCAGGTCAGAACACATTGTGGCAGTGGGTCTGGTTTCAAGATGGCACCACGCTGTAGCAGCCTAGCTCATGGGGTTGGTGGGGGGTGGTGCATCACCTAGGCTCCTACTCTGGGGCAATGCATCTGCATGAACTCCTAGCAACTTTGTTAACTGGATTCAGAGCCCATGAAGACTAGGGATGCTCCTATAGCAAAGACCACTGGCATCTGAAGTGGCTATGAGAACTGCTAGAGGTCTCCAGCTTACCTTTTCCCTGAAAGAAGAAATCCCCCATGTCTCCACACTGATCCCAATGGGGGAGACGATGTGGTAGATGCAAGATAATTCGCTCCTTTTTCTATGGTGCTATTTTGGGAGTCCATGCTCCACTAGGATTTTCCCACTCCTTTGGTGCTCTCCAATATACTTCCTCAGTCACTCTGGTCAAACTATAGTTGTTTATTTATTGTCTTTGTCCCTTTTTGTGGGGAGGACAAATGCCAGGTAACTCTAGTGGCCATCTTGCTGATGTGAGCTCCCAGATCTGCTCCTGTCTTAAAAGGATGCATGTGATTACATTTAAGGCTCACCAGCACAATCTGGGATAGTCTCCTTCTTCCAAGATTCTTAATTATATCTTGCTGCCATATAAGGTAATATGCACAGATTCCAGGGGTCAGAACTTAAATATCCTTTTGAAGGCCATCATTCAGCTGTACCATGTAAGGTATCTTGCCTGATTTTAACTCTCTGTTTAACTCATACTATTATTGTTCTCATTTATCTCTATATCAACTTGTTTGTTAGTTTAATTCCTGTCTCTCTACTTGAATATGAGAGCCATGAGGGCAAGGACTTTCCTTGCCTTGAAATCCTCGATATTGAGAAAAAGCATAAAGCAGGTACCAAAAAGTATTTTTTCGATGATGAGTTGTGGATTACATTAAACCAGCAGTTTTAAAGTTTATTTATTTACTTGTTTATTTGCTTCACAAAACCCTTTGTCCAAACGTAGTGCAGGAACTAGACTGGTAGACCAAGATCAGTTAGAAGCTAGGCTCTTCCATTTAAAATATGGGTGGGAAGCTGGGAGCCCTGGGCCTCAGGTCTGGTCTTCCTTCTCATAATGAGCACCAGAGATAGGATGAATTGTCTGGAAAAAAACGCTTCTGATGCCTTAGCTCAAACTGGTTGCTTGGGAGAACTAGGTACAGAGGAAATTGGAGGAAATGGGACACTGAACAGACAAACACTGATAAGTGAGCTGGTGCAGGTAGCAAAGGTGTGCTGTGCATGCCAAGGGTGGCCTGTAATTGGCCAGGGAGGAGGTGCTATAGATGTTAGAAGACTGAAAAATTATCTTCGTTTGACTCTCCATTTATCCATGGATACCCAATATTACATGGTTATCTTTCCCAAAATGTATCTTTTTGCTCTGAAAAGAGTGAAGGTGAGGTTAGGATTTCATTTGATCCTTAGTGAAGACTGGGGGAGGTTAAAGACGGTAGTACTTTAAAGCACAGGCCCTGGAATTAGACAGACCTAGGGACCAGTCCAGGATCTGCTGCTGCTTTGGCTACATGATCTTGAACTGCTGCTTGCCCTCACCAAACCTCATTTTCCCCATCTGTAAAAGGGGGATAATAATAATAATGCCTACCTCACAGGTGTTGAATATCATGAGGTAATTCACATTAAGAGCTTACTATACCATCAATACATAGGCATAGCTTGCAACACATTGCAATGATTACTATTTAGTAAGTATTCATATTATTCGGGTATTTGGGTTTGCAGATTTGAATCTCAGGCTGTTCCTGAGTAGTTTGTCATTTCCTGTTCCAAAAGTAGTTAGTAGAGCAAAATGACCTTTGAACTAGACCAGAGAGTAGTCAGTTCTTTATTTATTCACTCATTCATTCATCCAATTAATCAGAAAATATTTAATATAAGTAGTTACAATGACTCAGAAATTGTTCTAGCTGAAAAGGATAAAGAAATGTATATGAAAAATTTTCTGTGAGGCCTTCTTTGTTGGTACAAGGGTCTGCCACCAATACAGGCCAACAACATTGCAGAGATGCCATCCTGGCCCCTAGGCTGCAGGCCTGTATGATTTCCTAATGGTGTTAATATGTCAAAAGCTCATTGCTGCATGGTCTTTCATGATGAGGATGGTGATGATGATTGCTATGGTGATGTTGTTGTTGATGATGATGATGATAATGATGATACTATTAGAAGAAATTACCATTTGTAGAATCCCTTCAAAGTTCACCATGCATGTTATTTTAGCATAGATCACTTTTAAATTCTCTCATGAACCTATAAGCTAAGTTCTGTTATGATTCTCATTTGGAGATAAAGAAAACAAAAATCAGAGATATTATAAAACATATGCCAAGATATTGCTCCAGAGTGGCCCAGTTGGAATTTGATTTGATTCCAGAGTCCCTGGTGTCAGTCTCACGCTCTGCTGCCTGCTCTCTGGGTTCCCATGAGCCCTTCAATAATTATATGTGAGACTCCTGCTGGGGCTGCAAGAAGGACTGTGCTATGAAGCCAAGCAGGTCTGCCCATGGCTGGCTGATGCCCATGAGGCAGGACTTCCTAACCTGTGCTTCGCTCTGTGATGCCCAGGCTGACTGACTGCTGACTTTGCTTTCTTGAAGAGGACTGTTTCCTCAGGATTCTTCGTGAGGATAAGAAACTGCTCCCCTGCCATCAAGGCTATAGAGCCTCTAGGGAGAGAAAGGAAATAATTTTACAATGTACTAGTTCTGAGACCTTGGGCATATAATTTTGCTTCTCTGAACCTCACATTCCTCATCTGTGAAAGGGCACTAATAATAAAACCTACTGCATGGGTGGTTGGAAAGATTAATGGAGGAAAGCATTTGGCACAATGCCTGACATGCAAAGAGACCAAAGTGCTAGGTAAGAAGGAAAGGAAGGAGGGAAAGGAGGGAGACACTTAAAATCCAGGCTAATTATTGTCTGTCTTTGGCTAAGCTCCTTCTCTCTAGACCTCAGTGCCTCTATTCATCAAATGTTGGAACTTCTGAAAAGTGCTAATCTCTCAAGTTCTTCAAGCCTTACCCTGCCTCCTGCCATCACTGCCTCTGGAAGTCTCTGGGTCTCTGTAGAACAAAAAATCCCATTAAATAAGCATAGATGAGTTCCCTTCTGACTGCGATTGCCAAGTCTGTATCCCAGAGCCAGTAGCTCCAGGATGGTTTTTGGATGAAAAGAAGCTCCATGAAATCAAATGCTTTTAGAGAGAGAGAGATGATTGAAAGGACAGCTTTCCTGAGAGGGTACTAGGATGCTGTACCAAGCCTGGCACCCCACATCCCCAACCCCACCTGCAGCATGATCCTCAGAGCCTCGGGCGAAAGTCCCTCAGAATATCTGGCTGGCTGCTTGCGAATTCCACTAGCTGCCTTTCCCAGGTGGATTCGCACGGCAGGTCTGCTCAGATCCTGACTTTCATTGTCAGAGGAAAAGAGTTTGCCCATGAATGTCCATGCTGGGCCCATTTCTTATTTCAGATTGATCAGGAAAGTCCCACAATTGCAGTGACACAGGCTGGCTGGCCCCATAAGGGAGTTGGGAATAATGAACCCTCTGTGCCCACTCTGGGGACACTTGCCAGCCTGCCCAGTCAGGTGCCTTTTGTTGCAAATGAAAAATTATTTAAAAGCAGAATTAAAAGGCTTACACACCTGGAAGTAAAAGTGAGCAAGGCACAGATGTCCATTTATCCTCAGACTATGCTTCTTATTTCCATTTCCCTCAGATCCAGGAAACAAGCTTTTCTCTTAATTCTCTTTCTAAGGCTTTCCACAAACACTCACACATCACTTGCTCTGTTCTGATCTGCTCACACTGGTTCAACAGAGGCCAGGTTGCACCAGAGCTGGATGTGGTGTTCCTGCTCTTGAAAAGCTCTGATTCCTGGGGAATGAGGAGAAGGTAATGACAGCACAGTGAAGGCATACTGAGCCCCTGCTGGATGCTGTCAGCCATGTAAGAGAATTCCATCATTTACTTCTTCCTCAGCCTATGGAATAAGCACCATATTCATCTGGGACAAATGAGGCCCCTTTGGCTGGGATCTTACCACTGATACATTGTAAGGCTGACATCAAGCACGAAAGGGTGAGGGTCCAGGCAGAAGGACAACTCTTGGAAAGAATATAATGTGGTACAACCTTTTTTAGAGGGCCATCTGAAGAGGGTATCAAGAGGCTCGCAAATGACAAAATCTTCAACAAAGCAATTCCAATTTGGGACTGCATCTCAAGGTAATAATCGGATGAGGGGGCTGAGCTCAACTGTGTTGATTATGATGTTATTTATAATTGTGAGCCATGCTGCACATCCTGGATATTGATTAATGGGGACTACTATACTGTCTTTAATAATAATGTGAATGTGTATTTGCCAACCTGGAAATAAGTCTCTGATATACTAAATAATGGGAAATAAATGGGCTACCAAATTCTATGTATCATGTGATCCCATTATGTGCAAATATATAAAGACTCCCACGTGTCATTTACATAGAACATGTCTAAAAGATTATACGTGATGATTTTTTTAAACAGTGGTTATTTCTAGATGAAATCATGCATGATTTAAAAAATTTTTTTCCTTTTTTTTTCCTTAAACATTTTTACTTATAAAATACACATGACATGTATCATATTCACTTTTCTTTTTTTGAGACAAGGTCTCGCTCTGTCACCCAGGCTCTGTGATCTTGTCTCGCTGCAACCTCCACCTCCTGGGTTCAAGCGATTCTCCTGCCTCAGCCTCCTAAGTGGTTGGGACTACAGGCATGTGCCACCATGTTAATTTTTGTATTTTTAGCAGAGAGGGGGCTTCACCATTTTGGCCCGGCTGGTCTCAAACTCCTGGCCTCAAGTGATCTGCCTGCCTCGGCCTCCCAAAGTACTAGGATTACAAGCATGAGCCATCATGCCTGGCTCACCATATTAACCATCTTGAAGTGTAGAGTCCGGCAATCTTAAGTACAGTCATGTGTCATAACATGGGGATATGTGTTGTTAGGTGATTTCATCATTGAGTGAACCTCAGAGTGCACTTACACAAGTCTAGATGGTATAGCCTACTACACACCTACGCTAGATGGGATGGTCTACTGCTCCTAGGCTGCAAACCTCCATAGCATGTTGCTATACTGAATACTGTAGGCAACTGTAACACAATAGCATCTGTGTATCTAAGCATGTCTAAAGAAAAGCATTTCTACAGAAAAGGCACAGTATAAATATGGTATTATAATCTTATGCGATCACCTTTGTATACGCAGTTTGTTGCCAACTGAAACACTTTTATGTAGTTTGTGACAGTACATTCACATTACTGTGCACCCAATCTCCAGAACTCCTTTCATCTTCCAAAACTAAAACTCTATACCCATTAGATAATTCTCTGTCTTTACCTCCCTGTAACCCCTGGAAACCACCTGTCTGTATTGAATTTGACTATTCTAGATTTTTCATATAAAGGGAATCATAAAGTATTTGTCTTTTTGTGGCTGGTTTATTTCACATAGCATAATGTCCCCAAAGTTATCCATGTTGTAGCATGCATCAGAATTTTCTTTTTTTTTTTTTTAAGACAGAATAATATTCCATTGCATGTATACACCACAATTTATCCAATTATTCCTCAATGGATAACTGTATCACTTCCACAGTTTTAGCTATTGTGACTTTATTTTCTATCTTTACTTTCTATTTATTCTACAGGAAATCAGTCTACTCACATTTCCAATGTTAGAACCTGGATAGAAGTATGCATAGGGTATGTAGGTCTCTGCAAATGATGAGGGATTTCTAGAAAAACAATATGAAGTGGTGATCAAGAAGCCCTTCTTCGGAATCACACAAACCTGGACTTGAATTTCCATGCCACTATGCACTAGTTGTGTGGCTGTGGAAAAATTATTTAGTTTCTTAAAATCTGTTTTTGTGTGTGAAAATCTGAAATCCTGGCAAGCTTTATCATGAAGCTATAAAGCTCAAAGCCTGGGCCAGACATGGGGTCAGCGTTCATAAATGGAGTGGGGAGAAGATTGGTTGCTTTTAAGTTCTTCATATACACAGGTAGCCTCCTGCCTATCCCAGAAATTTTCACAGGCTGTTTCCTCTATCATGGTCAGTCTTTCCTCTCCTCTTTATTGAATTAACCTGTTTCTGTCTTCATACTTCTGCTCAATTCCATGCGCCCCCCCAAGAAGATGTCCCTGGTTTCCTTGACTGTGTTAAACCTGCCCCCACATTATATATGCCCATCATAAGATAGACTTGCCTTCCTAACAGCTGAGATTCTACCGTCCCCTTATTTCTGTTCCCCACTCCCAAACTGTATCTGGCACAAGGCAGATAATGCAAAAATATTTTTACAAGTGGATGCATGAATGAATGAAAACCCCAGGAAATTAAAGGTGATCTCAATTCTCAAAGCGGGGCTCTGGCATTTGCCTGGGCAGCTTAGGCTGACCCACGTGCCTCTCCCTCTTCTGCCTTTCTCCGACTCTCCAGCCCAGCACCTTACCTTCTGTACCCCTGGCCCCAGCATCCACTCAGCCCTCAATCTTCCATGCAGAGTCTGCAGAGAAAGTAGGAGGAAGGAAACTACAAGCGCCGCTAGAGTTTAAAGAAGCGCTCACCCGAAATTGCACAATTCATCCTGTGGGCTCAGCAGGAATGCGGCATTTGGAGAAATTACACCTCTGAGCTGCCAGTATATATTCAAACAGCCAAGAACAGAAGTTGGCCCAACTGGGACACATACGCGGAGCAGTAAATATGCACAGTGAGCTCGCTGGCAGAGCATTTTTATTCCTCAGGGGAATGTCCAAGAATCTTTGCCTATCTATGGGTTCCTCATTCTCTTTGGTTCTAAGGTACTTTTTATCCATGAGTTTCCAAAGCCAGTACTGGGGAAGGGAGAAAGGACAGGAGCTATACATGTAAATGATAGTCAAAGCTTTGAGTTCTAATATTCCAAAATTTGCTAGTTGTTTTCTGTGGGGAAGAGGAAAATAAGAACATGAGTTCTAGAATTTGTCTATCAAATCTCAGTTCTAATACTTACTAGTTACATAAACTTGAGCAAGTTTCCTCACCTCTCTGTGCCTCATTTTCCTAATCTATAAAATGGGGATAATCTACCCTTCTTCACAGATTAGCTTGAAGATCCAAAAAGCACACGGAAGTACTTAGACAAGTGTCTTGTATGTAGTAAGTGCTCAATAAATACAAGCTTCCTTTAATAAAGACAGAATTGGCAGGACATTTGGCTGGAGCAGTGGCTTTTGGATGTTTAAATTTCAGTTTCATAAAATTAAAAAGTCCTCTCCCTCTTGTACTGGGCATTTTGTTTTTCATATGAAATGCACTAAAATCATCAATTATAACGTCTTAATCAAAAATAAACGATGTGGACATGAACTTCAAAAAAAAAAACCATTCAGCTTTATGATATACTAAAATTGAACAGTAAAAACATTGCTGTTTGTTGAAGCTATACTGATCATGAGGATGAGTTAAGCTGTCTGGAAGCTCCCACCTCCTCAGTGGCTCCTCCCTGGTATCCCCTGTTCCCACAATCCTCTGTGTCCCATCTTAGCACTGGCCACTTTGCAATGTGATTGCCTCTTCACTTCTTTGCCTCACTCCTCTACTGCTTATATATACGTCAACTCCTGACCAGAGGATAACCTCCTTGAGGGCAGGGCCTGTGGGTTATCATAGCTGTATCTCCAGCACCTTGCACACAATAATTGTTCAAAGTATTTGAGAAATGAAGAAATAACTCCCAGTCCTCATTTCCAGCTAGAAACTACCCATCATATGCTGCACACAGATAGCCTCTCACATATTTGCGGCACTGTTCCCTCCTCTAGTATTCGTCTTTCTCCCTAGTGCCTGTGGCTCACATCCCTACATTCATTCTGGTCTCATTTACCCCCTGAGCAGAGAGGTCTCTCCTGACCATGGTATTTGGAAAGCCTCTTCCTCCCAGCCTTGATGAGTCCCTCTCACACCCTACAACCACCTGCAGTCTGCTGCATGTTTCTTTGCTTACTAGTGTATTTTCAGTCTCTCCACTGGAATGTAAACCTCAGGTGGGCAGGGACTTTGTCTAACTTGTTCTCTGTTGCAGTTCCAGCGCTTGGCAGTCAAGCAAGCAAGCTCAGATGGCCAAGCTCTGATAAACAAGACTGGCCTGAGCAGCGTTCCTTGGGGAACATTCATAGACGGCAGGGCAGAAACATGTACATAGCTACTCATTGCCCATTGCATTCTGGAGCAGCACTCACAGCCATAGCAATTCGGAGCTCAGACCCCAGTAGGAAGGTTTAAATTAAATTAAAAAGTTCCCTCCCTATTGTATTAAGTACACTTTCAGGCTGTGTGGCTTTTAAGCTGCTGTGGTCTTGTGATATAATAAGAAATATGTATTTGATTCCTGACCCAGTTCCTAAGACACAGCTCCTAAAACCCTCATATATAGGGATACCAGGAGACTCTTTCGTTCTGATATTGGGTCTTTGACCCCAGTTCCAGAGGCAGGGCTCTTAAGGCCACCTTTGTAATTTTCAGAGTGATAGGAAGCATATAATACAGAGCTCCAAAATCTCTTAGCAGTTCCTGGGTGAAAGGACCATCTTTTGTTCTGATGAGACGACTCTTGGTTGGCTCCTGGATATCCTCAGGATGGGGGCTGGTTGCTAGGGGAACCAACCGTGTTATTAGAAGTTTGGAATTTTCAGCCCCAAACCCTGAGCTCTGGGGAGGGGAGAGGACTGAAGGTTGAGCTGATCACCAATAGCCAATGGTTTGATCAATCATGCCTACTTAACAAAGCCTCAGTGAAACCCCAAAATAACAGGAAGCTTCCAGAAAGCTGAGCATGTGGAAGCTTCTGGAGAGCAGTTTATCCAGAGTAGGCATGGAAGCTCCATGCCCCTTCCCACATAATTTGTCCAACATAGTTCTTCAATCTGGCTATTCATATCTATATCCTTTACTGTGTCCTTAATTAATAAGCCAGTAAACCCAAGTAAAGTGTTTCTCTGAGTTCACTAAGCCATCCCAACAAATTAATTGAACCTGAAAAAGGGGTCATGAGAAACGCTGATTTATAAACGGTCAATCAGAAGTTTAGGTGACAACCTAGTACTTGCTATTGGCATCTGAAGTGGGGGACAGTCCTGTGGGAATGAGCCCACAACCTGTGGAATATGATGCTATCTCCCCAAAGAAAGGGTCAGAATGCAGTTACAGGACACGTAGTTGGTGTCTACTGGAGAACTGCCTGGTGTGTGGGGAACCCCTCCTTCCAAAACACATACATGATATCAGAAGTGTGTGGTTAGTAATGTGTAAAAACGGAGGGAGAAAAAAAGTTTGTTTTTTTTTCATTTAAAGTCAAATAGTTAGGGAAGCACTTGCCCCTACCCTGGCATAATCTGGGGCCAGGATACAGTAGCAATAGGTAAGTCAGAGTCTCAGTGCCAGTCCCTCCAACTGGCTCAGTGTTTACTGCCTCTTCCCTGATCTGGAAGGTGGGTTTTAAGCCTCACAGATGTAGATCTATGACAAGGGAAGCTTGAGACAAAATTCGTCACTTCGTAGTTCCTGGTTGAAGAAGAAACAGTCTCTTACTTGGCATAATGGGGTGACAGTGTCAGCAAGGGTTGCTATCTAAGACTTGGGATGCAGCAGGATTGATTTTTAAAGCACTAGGTGGTGGCCAGTTTCTATGGAGTATTGGAGGCTGCTGTGATTGGAATGTGTTCCCCCAAGTTTCCCTGTTGGAAACTTAATCCCCAAAGCAACAATGTTGAGAGGTGAGACCTTTAAGTGGTGGTTAGTTATGAGGGCTTTGCTCTCATGAATGGATTAATACCATTATTGCAGGAGTGAGTTAGTTATTGCTGAGACAGGCTGCATATAAAAGGATGCATTTGGTTCCCTTTGGCCTCTCATCCTCTCTTTGCCCTTCCAACATGCAACAATGCATCAAGAAGGGCCTCACAAGATGCAACCCATTGATCTTGAACTTCCCAGCCTCCAGAATCATGAGACAAAAAAAAAATCTATTTTTTTTAATTACCCAGGTTTTGGTATTCTCTTATAGCAACAGAAAACAGACTAACACACAGGCAAAGCCTCTTTTTGGAAGGCCTATGGGGATTGGTCTGAGACAAGTTAACACTTACCAATCACTAGCATATAACAGGTATTTAATAAATGTGTTTAATGAATAAATGAATTACTTTTGCCCATTAACTGCAAGACTGAATAGTCATCAGAAAAAAATGATTGATTTTCATTGACAGAGCATTAACCAAAGAGAAACTCGGCTCTATTTCTCTGGCTTCCTTTTGTCTGTGCACACATCATGCTTCTTCTTGCCTGCCTGTTTTCCTCTCTTGTTCTCTTTTTCTGAAAGAAAAACCAGCCAGCCCAATGTCTTACACGCTGCAACAACTCCATCAACATTGGTCATTATTCTCCTATTGTCATTGGTGCTCTCTTTATCGGCCACAGCTCAGTGGGAGGCCTACTACCTAACACAACCGCCCTGCAGGACCAAAAGAAGAAGGTTGCTGGAGCTTTTCTGCATCTGGGCCATTTTTGTCATTTGACATATAAAGAATCTAAGAACCTGCAAGGTGGAGGTGACCTGTTCAAATGGCAGCAAAGCTAAAAGCAGACTTAGTTCTCTACCTCTGAGCCTCTAATAAAAGTAATCTAAAAGGTTGTCAATTAGAAGTTCACAGTTATATTTTGTTTAATATACCTAGCTTAGGTCTCTACTAATTATTTTTTTCTGGAGAATTAGTTGCCCCTCTAGCAGGACCGGGAATGTTCCAGTTTTCCACAGCCTACTCCAAGTCCCACTCCAGCTCACACTGGCCTGCTTCCCTCCTTCACATGCCTGCTTGGCACCTAAGACATTTGAGTATTCAAACCACACCTATATGACTGTGCTTAGACATTCGATTGGCACAAGACTCGTCCTTGAAGGCTAATCTCCAAGCTAAATGGTCATTCCCCTTCAAGGAAACTGGTCATTGCCTAGTGCTTAAGGCAGGTGATCTGAGTGATCCCCAGTCTTGGGTCAGATTCTACACATACACTGTCATCATGAATGCTTTTAAATGTACCGCTTCATATGTAATAATCGTATTTTCTTTAGTAGATTCTAGGGCCCTATGGTAAGGTTATGTTCTTATATCACTTTGTATTTTGCATATCACCTGGTTTTATAAGAATCACACTTCTGTACCCTCAGAAGCACAATAAAGGACAAATTCCCAGGCATCATCCATAGAATTTGGGTTTTGGCTTTCGTGGGCAGGGACTAGGAAGGGCATATGGTCATTTTGTACCATTCTGCCACTGCAGATCCAGAAACTGAACTGTGAAAAACACAAGGTGCTGGAGCTCTAAGCTCAGTCAAGACACGAAGACTGATTTGTCCCCACCCGTGCTTCAGTCCGGGAGACTGATGTTTAACTCCAGCCTGCAGATGTGTTTCCTTTTGCTTACTCAGTGTGTTTAGGAAAGGAAATTGAATTACCACCAATATTTTAAAGACAGGAAGATGTCATAAGCTAGATTTCAGAATCCTTTGAAAAAGATCAGATCATGTCAAGGCCCTGGGCATGCCCTTCCTCCTGGAAAAACCATCTGGAATCTGCATCTGCTGTCTTCCCACCCTTGCCTGGAGTCACAACAGTCTCCCAGGTCCTGTGGCAATAGGCCCCACCCCCTTTGCTTATGGCCCCTGTTGACATTTGCTTTTGTAATCCCATTTTTGGTGAAACTTTGCAACTCTTCAGTGAGGCCATTATTTCACCAGGGCAGCAGCCCCTTCTGGTTGAGATCTATATGACAATGCCACCTGTTTGGTGGGAACAGACAGCCTATAGCCTTCTAGCTAAATAGAGAGGTTAGGGGAACAAACCTCATGCTATGGTGAATTTAAAATTTTTGTGTACATTCAGATGAATGGATGCAAGTGTTCATGCACCTTGGAATGAATTTTTTAAACGGGGTATTGACTTAAAAAATTAGTATCACTTTTAAGAGCAGGTTGAGATGATGTCAGTCTCAATGAAAACAGAGGACCGAGAAGTAGATTAACTCACATGCCCTGAGAGACATGGCAATTGGACTGAGAAACTGCTGAGTGATGGAAGAAGTCAGATCAAATAAGTGACAATCTGTTACAACCAGAAGAGAGTGGCTGTTAACAGGAAATCTTCTTTCTCAGTGGGTGAGGTCAGGGAAAGAGCCTGGTGGTCAACTAAGAGTGTCTGAAATATCACTGGTAGAGCAGCTCAAGCATCCCTGCCTAAATGTATTGGTAGGATTGTTTGCGAGCTATTGGGTTGCAGAAGTCTGGACCATCACAGCATTTTTGAGCTGCATCAGGGCCTTGGAGCTCAGCAGACAGAACGTCCACATTCTAAAAATCTGGAATCAGGCTCTGAGAGAGGAAATGTGCCATCCATTTGGACTCAGAGTTCCTAGAGAACAATTTTTAGAGTAAAAATCAAAACTTTATAGACTAGTATATATGAGTAACTTGGAAATCTTGTTAAAATACAGATTCTGATTCAGAAGATCTGGGGTACAACCTAAGAAAATTAGCAAATTCCCAAGTGATGTCAAGACCGCTGATCTAACGCCTGCAATTCTCCAAAAGTATTGTGGAAATTTAGGTGGAATGTATAAACTGGAAGGGAATGATAAAACTAACCTCTTCTGGGTCAGCAGGAGTAAGTCCTTGGGGAGCCCAGAGAGGGGACCTGACTCCTGAAATACTTAAAAACCAAACTGCATTGATGATGCTTAAAAAAAAAAAATCCCCTCTTCAATATATTTTAAATGACCCAGCAAAGGATTTCAAAGGTCACCTTTTTCTTACAGATGATTCTTGCAAAATTAGAAACTATATTTTCTAATGAGCCCAAATTAGAACATTTCTCCTACGGAGGATTCCAGTGGGGGCAGGTCAGGGCAAGGGGAATGAAAATAACTTTGCCATGTGGCTGAGATTCCAAACCCAGGTACCCCGTGACGGCTCAGGCAAAATGCTAGGAGCTCTCTGCCAATCTCATCCAGAAGCCAAGCCTAAGGTCATTCGGTAGAACCTTGCTCTTTGCACGAGAAAACACAGAAGTAGGGTGGCTCAGCTGGCCAGCTGGGCATCAAGCTAGTCACAGCTTAAACATTTCCTCTCAAGTTTTATATCTGGTTATCAGATGCTACCATCCTAGGAAAGAAACAGAACCATAAGGTACCCTCAGCCCTGTTCTTTCAGGAGCGTTTCTGCTCACAAATGCACACTGGCAAAGCCTGGCCTCTCCTCATTTCAGTTGTGTTTGCCGTAGGCTTGCCTATATCTCTGGCTTGCCTATATTCGGCCCCAGAAATGTGCTGTCTGATCAGCACCAAAACTGTAAGACATATTATCTGCAGAGGAGGTCTTCTCAGCCTTGGCAATCATCACATTTTGGGTTAATTCTTGATTATGGGGCTCATGATCAAGCAGCATCCCTCATCTCTACCCACTGGAAGTCAGTAGCAGTACCCCACCAAGTCGTGACAATTTAAAATCCCTCCAGACATGGCCGATTATCTTGTGGGGTGGGGGACAAATGGCCCTTGGTTGAAAACCATAGTCTATTGTCGAACTGCAAAGATTCAAATTTAAGTTCTCATGCTTCTTAGCTATGAGGACTTGGGCACAGGACTTGCCTTTCAGATATTAGTGTGCTCATCTGCAAAAAGATAAGGTGATGTAACAATAGCATCAATCATAACACCATCACCTTGTAAGGTCGTTGGGAGGATTAGGTGAATTAACACACACATAGCTCTCAGAACAATGACAGAAACAGTGGAATGGCCAAAGAAGCATCTGCGTGTTACCAGCTTAGACTCCCTCTCTGCCGTTGTCACCAAACCTGATGGAGACCAATCACTCAAACCACAAACCTAGTGGGGCTAGTTTGCCAATTTTACAAACCTTGACATTTAAGCACCTTAGCTCTCTTTCTATCATTATCTGAGAGCGAGGGAGGTGAATGGCACAGGAAATTTTTTTCCCCTCAAGTTCAAAAGAAACAGTGAAAAAGAAAGAAGAGAAGAATGTGAATTGAATTCCCAAGAAGTCTACATGTGAAAGGTTCTTTTTATGCCTAAGGATTTCATAAGCAGTTTCCATAGAAAGGTAGACAGATAAAACTCTCCTGGCACAAGCTGAAGCCACATTCCTTCCCTCCAGCCTCCGCGGCCCCCATCTGTCTGTCTCTGTCTTCCTTTCTCTCTCTCTCACACACACACACACACACACACACACACACACACACACTTAGGAGAAGCAGGAACAAGAGGATATTAAGACATTTATTTTGCTTTGGCAAATTTGCCACTGATCTAAGAAGCCAGGACTTTTGTTTGTTTGCTTTAGGATCTCAAATGGGAAAAGGTACCCTAAATTATTTGTTTTGTCATGAATTCTTTTTTTATTCTGTACTTAGAGTCAGTTGGGGATGGCAGGCATGTGGTGTTAGTCTGCAGGGCAGCTGTGTATGTGGTAGACATTCCTAGTGTGAGCACCAAGTCTATCATACCCCAGCTTAGAACGGGCAATGTATTTGGTGCTTCTGTGCTCCTATGATCAGCCCAAATTCCAAAAATTCCTTGAGAAGAAGGAACGTGGCTGGCTGAGCACACTGTGATGCCCACCATAGCTCAGTGCAGGGATCCCAGAGTGAAAAATGAGATGGTAAGCAACACCCTGGCAGCATTTCCATCATAGGAAGAGATGGAGGGCCTGCAGGATCTCAAGGGAGTCTGGGAAAATCAACACAATGCCTGGTATATTTTCTAGATAGGCAGAATAAAAACAAAGAAAAAAAAAGAGGTTTAAGGAAGACAATGATGCAAGAAAGCACATCATCACAATAAACAAAAGATTGCCAAGCTACACTTGGAGGTTGGAGGTTAGGCAAATTCTTACACATAACAAAGCAATTTAAATGACTCCTGGACATTCTCAGAGGCATCGTTTGAAATACCGCCTTGAATTTATTTTGTAGCAGTTGCCATGCCAACAGGAAGACTGTATTCCAAAGGGTAAATGGACACTCCACCCCCATGCTGCCTTGCACCTGATGCTTCAACCAGGCTGGGTTTCTCACCGTTCCCGAGGCCTGTCACGCCTCCTCTCACCCCCAAACACCTTCAAAAGTTATTTCCAAAGTGAAGTCTTGTGTGTATGCACTCTCTCCCTTTCCTTCGAACATTATGTCAATATTCCTTGCAGTGCTGCCTGCCGCCTCTAGCCAGACCATGAAACACTGATCCCCGACATGGCAGAAAGTGCCTTCAGTCCATCCTCGAGCCTAGCCCAGTGGTTGAAATACGAAACAAGGTGTGAAAAGTTGAACTTGTGAAGGTTCAAACTTCACATCGACTGCGTGGTGTGGTTTTTAGGTGACTGTCATCATTATTTTTTTCAGCAACACATAAAGCAGTAAGGAAAACGTCTCATGCCAGAGTAGATGCTTAAGATTTGTTGAATGGCTAAACAAATGAATAACAAATGGATGTCAGATGAAATGGGTTCTTTTAAATAATAACTCTCTTTACTCATGTATGAAGTTTGCCTATTGAAGGTCAGGCACCATTTCACAACAGAATGTTACACAAATCACAATTACTAGTTACTGAACATCAGCTATCTGCCAGGTATTTTTTTTTTTTTTTTTTTGAGACAGAGTCTTGCTCTATCACCCAGGCTAGAGCGCAATAGCATGAAGCCAGCTCACTGCAACCTCCGCTTCCCGAGTTCAAGCAATTCTTCTGCCTCAGCCTCCCGAGTAGCTGGGATTACAGGCATGTGCCATCATGCCCTGCCAATTTTTGTATTTTTAGTAGAGATGGGGTTTCACCATGTTATCCAGGCTGGTCTTGAACTCCTGACTTCATGATCTGCCCCACTCAGCCTCCCAAAGTGTTGGTATTACAGGTGTGAGCCACCGTGCCCAGCCCAGATCTTATTTTAAGCTCCTTACTCACCTTGTTTTCCATTGTCACAATATGCTACAAGGTTGGTTCTATTTCAGTGAAGAAAAGTGAGGCTCAAGAAGGCAAAGTAAATTACCACCACCACCACACTAGAGTAATACAGGAGGCAACAGAGGGGGCTTTGCATTTGAATCTGGGTCTGTGTGGTCTCTAGACCCTTTTCTCAGCCCTAGCAGAAAGGCTAAGTGCCCAGGGCCCAGAATTAGACAGACCTGGGCTCAAATCCCAGCCCTGCCTTGTGCCAGCTCCATAATATTGGGCAAACAGCTTGGGTTATCTCACCCTTAGCATCCTGTGATGTAAAATGATCACTGCCCTCCTAAAGGTGTTGATAAAAAGAGTGAACGGGATCATGTGCTCAGTGCACTTACTCCATGCCTGGCACAAAGATGTTGGTGAACGGAAAAACAATGATTATTGGTGATCTTACAACTTGCATAAACAGACCTTACTTTCCATTTTTCGAAATGTAGGCTATAGACCACTTAAAGACAAGCATCAGCCTCTAATTATATGATTCCAAACAAAGGAAACATCCACACGGACATTTAAATAGTGGGCACTCCTGTTTGCAGATGCCCCTCCCTCCTTTTCTCTGGAGACAAAAATAATTAATGCTATTATATGTGTACATTGTTAGTTACACAAACATAGATGTTTATTTCTATTTGGCTTATGTTTTTTTTTTTATGTTCTAGAATCTTTATTTTTCAGCCACTGGTGAACAGAAGGATCTCTTTTCTATCTTTAGCACACCTTCCTGTCCTGCTTCCTCTGAGCTTCTGTTGGCATCACAGATGTGTATCAACGTTATTTCTGACTTCTCTCGTAATTAGTGGCCTAGTTTGAAGCAGAGGCAAGGAAGTTATCTTTGTAGGCAGAGACAAGAAGAAAGAGAAAACGGGGAGAGAACCGGAATCCTTGAATGACCTCCCAGTTTCTGCCATTTGTTCATGAGGTATTTGGGAATTTGGGCTTGCTTTGGAATTTGGGGGAAAGGGGAAGTTTTAGGACCATCAAGTGCCAAAAATTTCTTCCAATGTATCTAGCACTCCAAGACTCCAACATCAAATGTTTTTGTAGTGATCCACTTGGAAAACAACAGTGCTTAACAGCCCTTGAAATTTCTCATTTTGGACCTGTCTCAGGTAAATCAGCTGACAGCACACATGGCAACACAAAATTTTGACAGGAGGCTCTGTAACTAAGTGTAATTGTACAACTAATAAGGACCTCCTGGCTGCAGGTACCTAACTGCTTGATTTCTGCATCATGATTTAACTCCCTTAGAAAGCACTGAGTTGGAGGAGAAACATGCAAATTATTTAAGGGAGATTTAGGAGCTTGAGAAAAGAGGGTGTGGGTCTTGGATTAAGTAAAGCCAACCAGCTGAGTGAAGCTTGTTTGGGAAGTCAGTCTTCCGACCGTAAAAGCGGACTTGCTGGGGATGACACACAGACACTGGCTTACATAGCATCTTTGTAAACAGAATGAATTCCTGAGAGACAGAAGCCACTTTGTATATGTCT
Source organism: Cebus imitator (assembly GCF_001604975.1). Taxonomy (NCBI): domain Eukaryota; kingdom Metazoa; phylum Chordata; class Mammalia; order Primates; family Cebidae; genus Cebus; species Cebus imitator. The sequence goes on from NW_016107363.1 coordinate 5,365,302, forward strand.
CAGGTGAGTTTCCGAGAAATTTCCTGTGATTACTCAGCACAGCACAGTGAACATAGTAGGGTGTCAGTAATTATTGCCTGGAATATCTGATGTTTTTTGAAGTGAAGGTTTTACCTCCATATAAACAGTTGGAGACAATATAGTAGAGAAGGTATCACAATGAAGAGGTCAGAAAGAATCAGAAACGTCTGCATTCAAATCCCACCTTACCACTTACTAAGTATACAATGTTGGTCTTTACATCTATAAAATGGGGCTAACACGAGGATCTACTTTGCATAGGGGAGCGAGGATTGAAATATGAATAAAATACATTGTATAGTGCCTGGTACATAGTGGTGCTCAAAAAATGCTGACTATAGTTAGTGATTATAGTGAAAAAGTAATGTTGGAATTGCTGTGGTTTGCCTACAGAAAAACCATTACAGTGTTTATTAGGTAGAGGATGTGTCCAGGTTTTCATTCTGACTAGGAAACGAGTCAATTTGTCTTTTTCAAAGACAGCTTTAAGGTGGATATAATAATAAACACATTATACAATAAAACTCTGTATCAGAGAAGAGTGTGGTCAATGCTGTACTAGTAAGTGTTCAACAATTGACTCTCCGGAAATATGCATTTATACAAATATAAGTCTGTTACAAATTTTACTGATACAAAGGACATATATCATGTGTTATAAATAACAAAATATACAATATTCTGTAAGTTCCAACTGATTGTCTCAGAATGCTTTCCTTTTTTGCTGAACTCGTTATTCTTAGCCATTCAACCTTGATTTAACATACAGTTTTAGTATAATAGTACAACAGCTACGGATGCAACACACTTTTTAGTGTAATCCACATTATTAACATTGTCTTAGACAACAAAGAATCAAGCCCTAATTTGAGGCCCTTGCCAATTTCCTGGTGTAAATACTCCCACCTCGGCCAGTTTCAGTTTACCAATAGGGTGCCAATGAATTTGGAGGTGGGAAGATATGGGCAGTGGTACGCTGTTATGTGGTATTTTACTATACAGATGGGCTAGGTTTAAATAACCTTAAAAACAGAGATAATAGTGAAATGTAGTAAAGTAATTAAGGAGTGATGGGTGTTCACTCTGTTTCTAATATAATTTATTTAATTGTAAGTTTAATTTAATTTTTAATTATGGCAATGTTTAACAATAGGCTCATAATATTTCTGAAAATTGAAGAATCGGCTCTGCCAGCAGGAGCTGATGGCAGCACGCCACCTTGCAAGAAAAGCAGCTGTTTGACCTCCAGCTCTACTGTTCGGATGCCTAATGGAGCTTTTCAATTAACTGTATTCTGTTTCAAAATGTCACCTCACCCATTTGATTCCTTCCCATTCTTTCCTCCTGGTCTAAGGTTCCCATTTTCTGTTTTTCCTCCTTGCTCCTTTTGTCACTTCTAGTCAAAGTCCACCGCCTCCTACTCAGGAAACCCTCCTGTTCCCTGCCTCCTGTCTTCCTCTGTATGGTCTAGATTCTCTTCTCAGATTCACTGTAGCCACATGCTTCTTTAGGCCAGCTTCCTGATCCACAGTCTCCAATAGTCCTTTAAAAGCTTTCTGGATAGAGTTTGAAATCTTTGGAAGTTCTGGAGCTGGATGGTGGTGATGACTGCAGAACAATGTGAATGTACTTACATCACAGAACTGTACACTTTAAAATGGTTAAAATGATAACTTTTATGTGATGCATATTTTATTTACTACAATAAAAAAATTCTTAAACAATCAAGGCCCTAATCAATCTAGACTTGCTTAGAGTTTATAAAACTTATCTTTCATTTCTATTGTTGCTGATACTAACTTATGCTTACTGCCAGAGACTAAACGTTTGCCCCCCACCCTACCCCACCAATTCATATGTTGAAACCTAATCTCCAATGTGATGGCATTTGGAGATGGGACCTTTGAGAGGTGATTGGTCATGCAGAAAGATACCTCATGAATGGAATTATTCCCCGTATAAAAGAGGCCCTCGAAAGCTGCCTAGACCCTTCTGTCATATGAGGACACAGCAAGACGATGGGATCTACGAACAAGGAGGTGGGTTCTTTCCTGACACCGAATCTGCTGGTGCCTTGATTTTGGACTTCCAGACTCTAGAACTATAAGAAAATCAAATTCTGTTGTACATAAGCCACACAGTGTATGGTAGTTTGTTACTGCAATCTGACAGGACTAAGACACTTACTGAGCCAATATGCCGGGCATGGTGCTGAGCAGTCTACAATTAATCCTCATATAAACCTGCAAAGTAAGTACTTGTACTGCCACCATCTCATGGTAGGAAAACCAAGATTTAAATATACTGATGAAGATCATACATCTAGGATGTTGTTATGTTGCTTGTATAACTAGCTATGCAACTGTAACAGCTCAGAAATCACCATTTCCCTATGATATCTTCCCATCTCAGGGCTAGGGATGAGGTGACCTAAGTGAGGCACTCCTCTTGGGCATAAAATTTAAGGGAGTAGTCAAGATAAGTTATACTTTAAGGCAAGGACTTAAAAAATCAAAAGTAATATAAAAATCTAATGATGAACAAAATGTCGAATTTTAAATAAGGACGGCACAGTTGGCCCTCCATATCCACAAGTGTCTCAAGCAACTAAACATCGAAATATTTAGAAAAAAAATTAACAATAAGCAAGAAATTTAAAAATTATAACCTAACCACTATTTATACAGAATTTATGTTGTATTAGGCATTGTAAGTAATCTAGAGGTGATTTAAAGCACACACAAGCATGTGGGTAGATTATATGCAAATACTATGCCATTTTATGTAAGGGATTTGAGCATCAGAGGATTTTGGTATCTGTAGGGGTCCTGGAACCAATTCCCAGCACACAATAAGGGACAACTGTTATGCTTCATTGGCCCTGCATTTGGACAGCCCTGTCTCATTCAACTTAACATGAGCTGGCCCTGGTTCTTGTAAAATCTTATTTACCCAAGCAGGTGACAGTCCATGGCTCATAGTTTGCCAATTTGTTTTTTAAAATATTGCTTTATTAATTTTAAATGTATTTTTATTAATACTATTTAACTGATAAATCATAATTATACTACATTTATAAAGCACAATGTGATGTTTTGATATACGTATACATAATGGAATGATTAAATCAAGTGAATTAACATACTTTTAATATTACTTTAAAATACTATCATAACTACTAAGTTTCCTAGACTTGCCTCGCATTTTGTGCCCAAGGTAAGGATCTCATTTGCTTTACTCTAGTCCTGGCCCTATTGTTTTATCAGTGAAACAAAAGGCCTAAAGCAATCTTTCTTTCTCTACCTGCCTCACTACCCCCATACCATCTTTTAGGCTCTAACTCTTGACCTTCATGCTAGCTCTACCATAGGGAAATGTGGCTATTTCAGGCCATGAGGAATTTTTCTTAAGAGAGAAAAAGAGTTTGAATTATTTTATTTTTGTTCCAACAGAACATTTCTACAGCTCAAATTTATTTCTATAGATTAAGGACTTTCAAAATGCCTGGATATCACCTCATCAATAAGAAAGGGGTTAGGCCCTTATAGCCAAAGTTTTCGTAACAATTTCATAATTTATACATCACTTAGATACTCTCTGAAAACATTAGGCCAGCAGTGGGATAATCTATTTATTGCTGAAAACACCATCGCTGGCTTGAAGTGCTGATTAGATTAGGGGAAAAAAAACTTTTTAAATTCTTTTAGATGTTGAGATCATCTGGAGCTGGTTTGCAGAAAGAAATGTCTTCCAGTTTATTCTTCAGGTAGGAAGGCATCCTTATGAGAAACTGCTTTTTGTATTTTTAAATGATCAAACATCTAGAGTTTTCCACAAAATAAACCTACAATTCAAGACAACTCATTAAATAAAATGGGCGGCATCACTTTGATGTTGCTTCACCAAAAGTTCCAGAGCTGTAATCAAGGCATTAAATTGGTTCTGGTCTCAGTGCTTTGACTGGACAATTTTGCTGAGTTATAGCCAGGCAGGCCTAGGTGATATACAGTAGTGAGAAGGGCTCTCTAAGAAAAGATGCTTAGGTCAACCCAGTGCACTGAACTGATCCTCCCATTAAAAACACAAAGAATAGAAGAGTAAAACATAAAAACAACAAAGCAATTACACACACACTAGAGCTTGCAAGGGAGAGGTAATCCCCACCTGTCTAGAAACAAAGAGAGCCACAAAATCTAAATAGACAAGATGACATGGTGACCTTTTGCATAATGAGAGGCTGGAAGCTAGAAGTAAGCCCACAACAAAAATATTGGAGTCTTCAAATATTATTCTATGAGTGAAAGACCAGAAAATTCTTCTGTTGGCCTAAAATTGCACCATATAAAACTATAAGGGAGTTATAGGTAGAGAAATAGTTACACACAAATATAGCAAACCCACAGATTAAATCCCATGATCATATATGGGGCCCAAATTAACATAAGGAATGAAGATCTCAAGCTGAGAAATGAACATAAACATAAATATAGAAAAGTATAGGAGAATCAAGTGTTTAACTGGTCTATAGGAATATTTTAAAAATCCAGGACATAAAGAACTTGCAAAGAAGTTCTCACCCCCTATCTCCAATGATAAGTCTAATTTTTTTAAATAAGATGATCTGCCCAAGAAAACAGAGAACCATGAGGGAGAACCAGCTGACATAACAAGAAAATTAGTATCTCAAGAACTGGAGATAATAGTTTAATTGAAAGTATAATATCGTTGTGCTCAAAAGCATCAAAGATAAAGATGTCGTAGAAATCCTAGTGAAAGACCGGGATATTATTTTTTAAAGATCATAAAAATTTAAAAGAGAGCAAAATAATTGGCAATAGGTTATATACAGCTGACATTTGAACAACATGAGTTTGAATTGCATCTTTCTGGTTATATGCAGATTTTTTGCAACCAAATGCAGACAAAAAATGCAATGTCGGTGGGATGAGAAATCCACTTATATGGCAGGCTGACATTTTGTGTATGCAGCTTCCAAAGGGCCAAATGTGGGACTTGAGTAGGCATGAATTTTGGTATAAAAGAGAGTCCTAGAACCAATCTTCTGTGTATACAAAAAGATGATTGTAATCTAAGTTTAAGAACTCAATCAGCATGTTGAACGACTATCAGCTACACCTAAAAAACAAATACTGGCTAACTGAATTTGAGGAGACCATTCAGAATGCAATACAGACAAAGAGACAACTGGGACAGATGAAAAATTCCAGACCTGTATTTCACAGACGCTCCAAAAAAGAACGTAGGGAAAAGCATTTTTAAAAAAGATAAGGCTTATACTTTTCTAGAATTGAAGAAATACTAGCACTTAATTTGAGAATGTACTTCAAGTTAATCCAAGCTAAGTAAATAAAAATTTTGCTTGGCAGGTTTTCTTTGTTTTAATTACTGAAAGAAATTCTTGCTACAGTGGCTTGAGTTCCTAAGACTCAATCCAAAGTTAGTGTCTTAGTTTTCTGCTGCTATATCACAGTACCAAGATTGGGTAATTTGTAAGAAAAGGCATTGATTTCTTACAGTTCTGGAGGCTGGGGAGTCCAGGAGCTTGGCATGAGCATCTGGTGAAACCTTGCTTACTGCATTAAAACATAGTAGGAGGGCAAGCAAGCACAGGAGGCAGAGAAAGGAAATTGGGCTGAATTCATCCTTTTTATCAGAATCCCACTCCGTGATAGCAGCATTAATCCATTAATGAAAGCAGAGCCCTCATGGCCCAATCACCTCTTAAATACTGTTACACTGGCAATTAAATTTCAACATTTGTTTTAGAGGGGACGTTCAAACCACAGAAGTTAATATCTATAGCAGTGGCCATCTTTAGAACATCACGACTGCCCAGTAGGTAGGGACCCTGGAGGAAATAGGATCGGTTACAGTGAATCTATTTCAGAATAAGCTAAAACATCTAGCCCAGGTAATTCATCTGTAGTATCAAAATGATATTTAAAGAAAAACAATATTAATGTGGACACCAATTGCTTTTCAGATGCTGTTCAGGAATAGCAGCTTTGTAAAATGCAAAGCTATTTATATACATCAATAATCTTATCTAATCATTGGTTTAGCAAATAATAATTATTAGCAAGTCTAGCCCTGAGCTAAGCACTCTGCAAGTATTTTCTCATTAATCCCTACAATAATCTTTTAGTATAGGTGTGCGTGTATGTATATATTTTGGTAGAAATTTTAAATATGGATGAGTAAGCTAAGACTCAGAAAAGTTTCTTGCCCAGGGTTTCAGAGAATAATGGAATAGGGACTCATCTCAGATCTGCCTGGTGATTTTAACTATTCTTCAATGGGCAGAACACAGGGGAAGCAGATTAATACTATCAAACAAAATAAACACAACTGTTCATTGGAAATATGCAAGCTCCAAGAACTTTCTTGGGTTAACTTTGAAATATTGCTGTTCTGAATCCAGGTAGGACAAGGTCTCCTACCTGATGGCCAGTGACTCCTGAACCTGGGCAATCAGGGTGGGACTCTGGGAGCCAGGGACACAGTTCTTTCAAAAGAACAAAGGAGTTACACGGCAAGGACTAGTGTACTGGTGGTGGCAAATGCATTAGGAATCTCCTGGCAGTTCATAAATATTGTGTGGGGAAAGGGAAAAACAGCTTGTTTATTTTGAGCATGGAGTGTGTTACATTCATTTTTTAAAATGTCAGGCATATGCATGTAAGATGTGCTTGTTTTCCAGCAATATGCTTTTTCCATAGAATGCAGAATTAAAAATAAATTGCTAATGGAGGCACAAGTAAATGAATGAGAAACAGAGTCAAAGGAAAATACCAGCACTGCCTCTAGCTGAGCACATCGCCAAGTTTTTTTTCCAGAAGATGCTGGCAGCTTAATGTAAGCCAAAGTGGGCTTCTCGGCAAAGGCGGCACGAGCACTATTTTTTCAATATGTTCTCTCTAAATGTGCGATAAGCACTATTTTGAAGTCAGTGCTTTTAGCAAGGCTTCCATTTTTCACTGCAAAGAAACCCAATTTATTTTTTGTTCAAAGAGAAAGTGAAATCACATCTCAGAGATGGAAAGCCATCTCTGAGGAAACTGATGAAAACATTGGCAAAACCTTCAGATAAAAGAGATCAAATTGTTTACCAAGAAAAAAATATTTAAATACATATTCCATTTTATTTTCTCTGACAGTCATTTGGAAAGAAGGGAGCAGAGGTTGAGTCAGGGGAAGGGCTCTGACATTCTTTCTTCCAGTGGAAAAATCTTTTTTAAAAAAGTAATTCAGCATTTTAATCATTTCGCCAGGTCATCGGAAAAAAGTACTTAACTTTCACCTTGATTTTCATTTCCTTCATGGCTCCATGATGGTAGTTCCTATGCTGACAGAAACAGATTTTAGCCCCCCAAAACCCAGCTGCTGGTTTTCTCTTTTTGGGTGGTAACATAATCAATTTTTTTTTTTTACAAGTTCTTTCTCTTTTTCTGAGGTACCTGTATGCTTAGGTGAAGATTATAGGTTAAACTCCACTAAAAGTAAATGAATTAGTTTGCCCTTACATTTCTGGTCAATACCCCTGTCTGTGGACTCAGGCCTCCTACTAGAAATTCTGTTTTTCTAATGCTACTTCCAAACTCAGCTGTGTATTCAGATATAAGGGCAATCAATTGCCAGCTTGAAGGTAAATGGGAGCAGAGAAACATTGAAATGCTACTTTTTTAGTTTATCAACTTAAATTTTTGAATAAATGTCAAGGGCTACACCTCCAATTATTATGATCCAAATTTTTCACAATTCAGCATAACCTCTGTTTCCTTGTCAAGGAAGGTTTTTGTATACGGTGCTCAGAATTTTTTAACTGCTTAGAATTTTTTAGTTGTACCTGATTGCCACAAAGTATCATAGGCTGGTGAGTAACATGGAAAGGAGATGGGAATTTTCCTTCACTACCCAGAGGTAGTGTAATTCTGTTGCTCTTTTCTAAAGACTTTTTAAAAATCCAATTTAAAAAACAATTATTTTTCTAGAGACAAAGTCTTGCTATGTTGCCCAGGCTGGAGAGTAGTGGCTATTCATAGGTGCGATCAGAGGACACTGCAGCCTTGAACTCCTGCCCTCAAGCCATCCTCTGGCCTTAGCTTCCAAATGACTGGGACTACAGGTGCATGCCACTATGCCAGACTTCTTACACCTTTTATGGCCAGACAGCCATGAAGAAAATAGAGCACAGCTCCATGCCATGAGGATAACTAGCTTAAAGCCACCTAAAAGCCACAAGGACTTGACCCAGTCACATTCAAATACCTAGCAAATGTGACTTAACTCCCAAACATGAACTCATGGTAGACATTATTAATCAATCACTGCACTGTTTTCCAGTAAGTACAGATTGGGCCTCATGATCCTTCTCTGCAGAGCTCTCCAGCAACTCTTTCCCATAGCATTTACAACTCTCCAGCCAGTCCTGATTTAATCATCTTTGTTTCTAGTATCTTCATCTTATAAGGGAATAAGCTATAGTGGCAAAGATTGTGAATGGAAAGATAGAAGGACCAGGTCTATGCCCCCACTCTGTTATCAGCAAGTTCTGTGCCCTTGGCCAAGTTGATTGTCCTCTTCAAAGTCCAATTTTCTAATCTAGAACAAGTGGCTTGGGTTTGATCAGATGTCAATCATGACCCAAGGACCCCTGGTTGGGGATGGGGAGGCCCCTAATAATTCATTGCAAGAAGCCTCAAACCCATAACATTCTACATACTGTTTAAATATTAAATGAATGACATGGTAATGAATTTCCCAAGAAGATAGAGACTGTTGGAATAAATGAAATATAAATTTATCTAAAAATCACTGGAATTTTTAGCACTTTTGTCACCATGTATTTCTTGATCAATAGATAGCAAAAACATAATGGTTATTCTTTCACACGTAAAGTCTTAATATCCTCATCTGTTAATAACATAAAAAAAAAGAACGCCTATCTCATGAAATTTTGTGATGATTAAGTGAAACAATGTATGAAGGAGGTTGGTACAGTCCCTGCCATACCCATGGTAAGTGTTCTATCAGGCACAGAAAAGGGAGACAGGCTGTGCAGGATTCAGGATGAGAAAAATATTACTCAACCTGAGTGCAGACTCTCCCTTCACCTTTGCATGGTGAGGCGAAGTGGGAGTCAAGACGTAGGAGAGTATGATTTCTATGAACAGTCCCAAAAATTTAAGTAAGTACTTACATCTTTCTCGGACATGGTTCGAAAGCTGGTGATAGAAAGCCTAAGGCAATGATTTTGCAGAAGTCCCACTATTTTCCTAATTCTTAATAGGGTGGTAATTGCTGCCACTCCCTCAGCCCTGTGGGTCAGACTGTTTTCATGATCTTGGCAGGTTAAATTGAAAATTTAATCTAATTCCACAGAGGCTGTGTGTTTAGTATCTTTCTTCCAGCCTGTATCTCATTTAAATAAAGTAGACAATTGTATTACTATGATATAGAGAAGTGAACTTCACTGTTCCAGAGGGGTCCCCCATTTCTGAAAAATTGGGAACTAATGAAGCAAACCCTCTAGAAGTTTCTAGTTCTATAACATGATGGATTTTAGAATTAAAAATTTTTTTCAAGCTCACTCTTTGCTCAGAAGTAAAAAATACTTTGTGATAGGTCTGGAAACAGAAATGCATCAGTGCTAAAAGGGATGGTCCTGTTCAGTCTCTGTTATCACCAACCTTCCATTATCAGGAAAAGAAACTGTGGGCATGCAAAGTCAACATACTTCAGAGTGGGAAGAGAGATCTGCATTCTGTTCCCACCAGTGCCGATGAGGCCACAGTCTGCCAGTTTCTCAGCCTGGAAACCTGAGAATTATTTTTGAGTTCTCCATCTTCTTGCTCTCATGTCCAATCGATCAGTTCTATCACTCATCCTGAATCATTTCTCAAATCCACCCCCCCCATCATCTTCATGGCTAAGCTTATGTAGATTACAGCATCACCGTCTGCCTTTCACTTTTTGACCATAGCGGCCTCCTAACTGGTGTCCCTACTCTCTCCCCTGCCCCTCTCCCAGTCGCTCTCCATTTTGCAGTCAGAGTAAACTTTCACAGTATATCTTGTTGATGCCATTCTTCTTGAAATCCTCCCAAGACTTTCTGATGTACTGGGCATAGAGTCAATATGACTGACTCCTGCCCCACCTGTCAACATGATCTTGTTCTCCTCTCCTTTAGCACCTTGTGTTCCAGCTGCACTGGCCTTAATTTAGTTCCTCAAACACATTAAGCTCTTTCCCACGTGGGGTTTCTTGCTATGATGTTCCCTCTGCCTAAAACAATCCTTCTAACCCACTTCCCCAACTGAAGCCTCCATCGCACCTCCTTGGTTACACATTCCTGGCCTTCTCCCTTGAAAGAAGCTCAATCTCCATCTCAACACTCCCTGGGCTTCCTTGAAAACACTGGTTATTATTTATAATCATGCATTTATTTGCTTCTTACTTCTCACTTGTTTCTACACATTAGATTATAAATTTGTTGAAATCAAGGGCTTTGCTAGTTTTTTTATTGTATTTTATTTATTTATTTTTTTACAGAAATAGCTCCATAGTCTAGAGCAGAGCCTGGCGCTTAGAAAGTTCACAGCAAATACTTGTTGAATTGACAAATCAACATGATTATTATTTCTAATGTCAACTTATGACTATTATCTAAAAATAAATATTGGTACACGTTGTCAAAAAGCTGTGGAATCTTCCATACTGAAGAGCCTGTAGTGCTGTGTTGTCCAGTATGGTAGCTACTAGCTACACATGTCTTCTATATCACAGGGCCTGTCCATCATCGCAGAAAGTTCTATTGGACAGCACCTCTCTAGGTGTTGGGTTGAGTTGGACCAACCCTTTCTAGAGGAACTGATGTGAGACACTGACTCCTTAGTTGCTTCTTAGTTTTAACAAGAACTAGTTCTCCTCAAAGGCCTTACATGGTTATACTCCAACATGAAGCTATTTCATTTACAATCCTCAGTCGGTTTGGTTTACTACATAGGGAAAAAATGTGATTGACAAGGAAGAGTGAGCCTCTTGCTGAGAAATAAGTAAACCATGAGGAGCTTCTGCAACTCCATTCAAAGGGTTTCTTTTTATGTCAGCTACAAAGGCCCTGTGGAAAATACTAGTCTTTTCTTCCAAGACTATTGTTTGCTATTTATCCAGAACCAAAAACTATGCTGAGAGCACAAGCTGGAGCTCAAGTTGGTCTCTGCCTTTTGGGACTTACCATTTAATTAGACAGATGGGGACAAATACCCAAGTGTGGTTCCTAATTCCATTTATGAATAATAAGCTGCATTGCAGCTTCTGGCAGGATATCATGCTGACAGGGGGATGCGGCATGTGGCACATGCTGTGCAACGACCCCCCCACCTCTGCTCTGGGCTGCTACCAGAACTAGAAGGCTACTTGTATTACAGCTCTCTCTGGCTTACACTCAATTTGGGCTTTTGACTCCTGGTGAGACCCTCTTGCCTTCGGACTGTGCCACCTGTGATCCAGTTTTCTTTTCTTGTTGGTGCTATTAATGCCTTTCCTCCCCACCCTGTGAGACTGGTCTGATCCAGTTTTATTTTGTTCTCTCTCACTTTACCTGGGGTATCTGTCTCAGCACATACAAGGATATGTATCCAGATATGAACTGAGCAACCTGGTGGGAACTGTGGTCACATCTTTGTCAGGGGATGAAGAATGCTCCTGTAACCATGAGACACAGAGTCCATAGTTCAGCCATCCAGTCCCAATTCCCCCTTTTTATTACCATTCTGGGACGCTTCAAAATTAAATCCCTACCTTTTTTCCAAAGAAGTCTTCCAGTAACATCCAGCAAAAGTCACACTCCTTTTTCCATTTTAACAGCTTGGAATATAACTTATATTCCATAAAATTCATCTATTTTAAGTGCACATTACAGTATTTTTTGTTATAATTATAGAGTTGTCCAACTATCACCCCAGCCTGATTTTAGAACATTTCTGTTATACAAGAAAGAAACCTCCATGCACATAAGTAATTGCTCCCCTTTTCCACCCTGGGCAAGGTTGAGATTCAGATTCTTGTTGAGACCCTCCTGCTTTGGGATTGACTTTCTGTCTCTATGGATTTGCCTATTTTGGACATTCCATATAAATGGAATCATATAATACATGTTCTTATTTTTGGTCTGGCTTCTTCCACTTAGCATAATGTTTTTGAGGTTCATTCATGTTGTAGCATATATTAGTGCTGTGTTTCTTTTTGTCACAGATACTATTCCATCATATGGATATACCACATTTTGTGTATCAATTCACACTCCTTTTACACAAAAATAAAAATCCTTTCAAGGCCCCCATTCAGAATTGTATTGCCTTTTATTCATTTGAATAAAGCACAGAAAGCCATTTCCTTAATAATAGCTTCCTCAAGTTTCTTCACTCTAACATAAACCCACTTTTTAATATGTGCACATACTTGTGCATCTCTCAGAATCATTTAAATGCAAAGAAACCCAGCAGGGTCCAGTGTCTGCCAAAGGATGGCAATTATTTCCTCAGGAGAGACGAACAGGTCACTTGCTGGCAGGAATGATCATTGGTGATATAACCAAATAATGTCAACCTCAACAAATACCTCACTGTAGCTGAGGTCAATGGCAAAATTGGCAACAATAAAATATGTAGATTTGCAGTGAGGGTATAAAATACGGTACCTTCTCTGTATGCAGCCATATAAAATACTTATGATGATATGGATTATATATATTTAATAGCCTGTGTGTTCCCCATGTCTCCTGTTGCCAGCTTGAGCAGCTGCATGCTGTTTGGTTGCCTGCATTGGCTTGTTGTTCTAGTAGTGCCAGTGATTCCTGCTTCTCAGAAGATCGTGCTGTGAGGCAGCAGGTGGAGGCTGGATGTCTCCAGAGACTCATCTCCACCTTTGTGGTAGCTGCTGACTCTCAGATCTCTGCAAGTTGTTTCTATTCTTGTCCCTTCTGACCTATCCCAGTTGCTGGAATCCACCCTCCTCTCCAATTCTCATTTCTCAGAGCTGGAAGTACCATATCTTTACTGTCTCTATTGTTCGCATTTAGTTTTCCCTGTCCACATTCCCAGTTTGGTTAAAAAAGCACCTACCTCTACACAGTTCTTTTTGTTGGCCTAGAATCTTTTATTTTCTCTTATCCTTTCATGCAATGGATTGACTTGTAAATATTTAGGAGATAATGACATTCCCTTCTAACATACATAGGGAATTATCCACAATACATACTTAAATAGTTGTCATAATTTTAAGCACTTTAAGACACAGTCTACATTGTAGGTTCTTCCTCTGTTTCAGTTCATCAGTAGATTCTGATGTGAGAGATAGCTATGTTGGTTCTAATTCCCTGTTGGTTTTCATTATAATTAACATGGATTGATAAATGCAGTTAATTGAATGGCAACTCTGCCAGAGTCTGTACTAAGTGCTCGACACACATTCTGTCTCAGCCTGACAAAGCTGGCAGTATTTTCTCCACATTATACACACAAAGCCTGAGACTCAGGGGCTAAAGACTCTGTCAAGGTCCCAAAGCTAGTAAATGTGAAGTTGTTGTTTGAGTCCAAGTTCACTATGATTCCAAAGTCCATGATCTTCCCACAACTGACCCCCAGTTTTCAGTGAACTGATGTTCAGTTATGTCACTTGTTTAGAGTTAGAGGTCCAAAACCTTTCACCATCAGCTAAGAGATTTGACAGGGTTCAGCCAGATTGGCTGCAAGACCTGGGCAAATCATTCTACCTCTTGACGGATACCCCACCACCTGAAGATTGGGCATAGAAAGAAGAATCTAAGAAACTCACAAGGAAAATGCTCCACTATGTTCAGAGGCCAATGTTCTGTTTCTGCAGCTCCTCAAAACCCCACTGTTAGCTGAGAATACTTTCTGCAGCATCTACCAGCAGGGTAGTTCTTTCACTGTGATGTTCTTGAGGAGCCAACTCCCCACTTGCTTCTCCGTTGCCTCTAAGGCTTTAAGTACCTTCCAGTCAAAGACCCATACATGATTGTAAACCTTGGCAAGGAAGGACTCTCATCTTCTTTGCTTCTCCTGGGTACTCTCTGAAACTACTTGCACCTTTTGTGTCTGCTGTAAATAAAAACACCCAGGCAGAGAGCCTGCTGACCAGTGCTTGTGGCCATGAACCCTTCTGTGTGCCTGGCAGGCCTGAGAGATGCAGCTGCTCTTACAGTGTCTGGTGTTTGCTGTTCTGCTTCCCATTTTCCCCTCCCACACTAAAAATCCTTGGGGTCAGGCCCTCTGCTGATGGTCACACTGAGCTGGTTCAACTAGACTTACTGAGTCCTAACGACGCATTTGATGTGATATGATGTCACCACTGCTATTTAATATTTATCTGGGGCACTCAGTGTACTTGGCACCACTTAGAAAGGCAATGTCCTCAGCCTCTTTTTCCTTCATTGCTGAATTTGACCCTGTGGGACTTAACTTGCTCTGAGATCTGTCATTGCTGACTTTCATAACCTTGGAGCTTTGTCCCTGCAGGTGTCTAGGGACTGTCTGGGTGGTGTCACCTTCAAGGCTCACTCTCACGATTATGAATGTGACTTTAAGCACAGACTTCCTGCTGCCCTGAATTAGCCCAAACGGGCACCACCCAGCTGGCCCTGTGGAACCGTCATTGACCCAGGGTTTCTTTTCCTGCTTCTGCCCGTGGCATTTGCAGTCTGAGCTCAGGAGTCTAGCTTCCTGCCATTTGTGAGAACTTACATGCCCAGTAACCATCCTTTGTACCCAGCGGCTCTCACACTCTCAGGTACTCTAAGGCACTGCTTCTTTAAAGCTCCAGGCGAGTGTCACTGGGGCTGGCTTTTAAAAGTTTGTTGGCCAACTTGCTTGACACTCTGTCGAAGCCGCCTTTCTACCTCGGACACCTAAGGTGAACCCTGCTCTAATCACCTTCTCGGCTGCTCGGCTGCCCCTACTTTCAGCAATTTCTTGCTTTAACAGCTTGTTTAAGGTCCCTCAAACAGGCTGTCGGCCTCCAAAGGAGGAATGGTGCTAGAAACCGTGTAGAGCTAAAAATAAACACCTTCACAGATAGGGACAGACACGCTGTACAAATAGATTACCTGGCCACCCTCCAGACCTGATTGCATTGCAGACCTCGTTGTTTCTTATTAGGAGACAGTAGAGCATTTGCATAGTTAGCTCTGCAATTCACAGGTGCTAGAAACCATTTTTAAATTGTCCATCAGCTGGGCAGTGACAGGCAGAAATCTATTGTTTGCGGAATGGGTACAACCTGTCCAAATGGGCTCCCTGCTAGGCAGTCACCATCAAGGACAAAATACCCCATTCTTAAAATAAGCACTAAGGTATGACTTACGTGATATATCTTTTGAGGTTTCTAACTTTTATTAAACCTAATTAATTAATTAGTTTGCCTGTGCAAAAGCTCAGAGGCTTGGAAATCAGCAAGTATATTTGTCTGAGCACAGTTATTCAATGCATTTATTCAATCCAGAGGATCTTCTTTATTCCATTTCTAAGATAAAGTTTATCAAAATAGTTGTTGCAATAATACCAGCAGACACCTGTGAGCACTCTCCTTTGCACGATGCTGCTTTTTCATGATTTCAGGCACATACCATGTCCTAGGCATCCTATCTCTGTTAGCTCTGTTTCTTACAAAAGTCCCACAAGGTTATTTTTGTAATAAAGTGAGGTGTTTGAGCAGGTAAGTGACTTGTCCCAGACCAGCAGCAAAATGATGGCACCTGTAAAAGATTAACCACTTGGGGACTGTCAATTTTGTGGCAGGTGTTGTGCTATGGGCCCTATGGATGGAATCACGGAGCAGAAAGCTGTAACTCAGAGTTCAGCCACCCTTGGAATACGGCCAGTTCCTCCTCCTTGTTGTTCAGTCAGTCGTGCTAGCTGGGGGAGTGGGGACAGGTGATCCTCAGTGCCTTTGCTGGGAGGATCAGAGTGGGTGCATCAGGGTCGGTACTGGGTGCCATAAGCCTCATTCTAGATTGAGCTGGGTGCGTGCTACACTGTTTTTGTAGGCAAGTTGTGGCTTACAGAATTCTGATAGGGGAAATCGTGTTGAGAACCCTGACTCCAGGTAAGGTTGATAAATGGATTTTACTGTAGTAACAAAAAGTTGCTGCACAGCATAGAAAGTTCGAGGTGGTAAAATTCTAACCAGCTGCAGGAAAAACAGTGAGTAGCATGCAACCTGTGAGGAAAATGTGCTAGCTCTCCCGCCTGGGCCTGATTTCATACCTTCACTGCAATTTCCACCATGAAAATGGATTAATTCCAAGGTGCTTTCAATTCTGATTAAACATTTTCTCTCTGTGGTGGTGTCAGGATTGTAAAACACCTAATACAGCAGTTAATTATAATGCCGTGAACTACTTTAACCTTTACAATTATCTTGGTTTTCAGAGGCTGACCCCCTCCCAGCTCTCACTTAGGGGTTGGTAATGCTCAGAGCAGGGCGGGGCATGGACCAACCACTAGATAAAAACAGGGAAGACTGAAGAGATCAGAGACCAGAGTGATCTCTGGAGCACGGGTGGGGCACAACAGGCAGGGCTCTTCTTGTTTTAATAGCTGATTCTGCAGCCACTAAATGGCTCTCCTAAAGACCACAGAGTATTCCTAGCTTCTTAGAGAGAGCCACAAGAAATGTCTCATTGTAGTCAGAAAAGAAAAAAAAAGTAGTTGCATTTTCCTCTTTCTCTTCATTGCATTTACACTGTGTTGGTGGGGGATGAGGGTGGGGTAGGGATCCGGTAGCAGTGTCAAGGGCAGCCATCAGTTACTGCGCTAAAGGACTTACTAGGCGGAGGTTGTCTAACTTAGTCTTCCCACAAGTCTATGAAGTTGCTCATAGTATTTGACAGAATAGGAGTTGAGTAACGTAACAGGACATTGCTAGATGATACTATGGTACTAACATTTTTTTTTCCAGGGCGGCAGCCTACAGAATTATTTCTTTCCCCTATATTACCAAAGGAGGAAGCATCCCTTGGCAACTGCATTTTCTATCTTGGTCTGTACTTCACCTTCTTGAAATTTCTTTCCTTTTTTTTTCCTTTTGAGATGAGTCTTGCTCTCTCACGCAGGCTGGAGTGCAGTGGCATAATCTTGGCTCACTGCAACCTGCACCTCCTGGGTTCAAGCAATTCTCCTGCCTCCGCTTCCTAAGTAGCTGAGACTATAGGCGCCTGCCACCATGCCCAGCAATTATTTATTTATTTATTTATTTAGTAGAGATAGGTTTTCGCCATGTTGGCCAGGCTGGTGTCAAACTCCTGGCCTCAAGTGATCCACCTGCCTCAGCCTCCTGTGTACTTCACCTTCTAATTTTTGTTTTCCTTTGGCTCATCTTGACCTGGCCATCTGTAAGAAACAGAAAAGCTGTATTTACAGAGTGGCTTATTAGTAGTTGACTCTTTCCGTCATCCTTTTGATGGATACCTGAGCACCTGACCTAAAGTTGTATCGTTTCCTCTGAGTGGCAGGTAAGTTAGTTCATGAATGAACTGCACACCCTTGGTTGCTCTCTTGCCTATCTCTCTTGATCTCTTAGTTTTAGGCAGAATTCAGCTGACACCAACCAACCTGATTAACCATAGGTCCTGATTAAATAAGAGCATGGGCTCTGAGCTTTCTCATGCTTGAGGACCGTATCTTTTTTTTAACATTGATTTTGAAAAACAATTCATCAGAAATGCCTTTAAATCACATTTAATCTCAGAACGCCACATGGTCTACAGGTGAATTCACACGTTTTGGGGTCAACCTATACTTTATTTAACATCCATATAAACTTAGACCAGTTCTGTGATCTCTCTGGGTCTCACCTCTTTATCTATAAAATGAGTATAAAAATAATGGCTATGTCAATGGGTTATTGTGAGGATCAGATGAATTAACCTAGTTTAGAGATTAATGTACCTCTTGCTATGTAATACTAATAATTACTATTAAAATACATAGGCAACATATATTTACTTGTTTGACTATTGAGATAATGTTTGGTGAATACTAGGGTTTTCAAACACCAGCAGTAACTCCAAGATCCCCAGTAATCCATGATCTGGGGATCACCGAGTGAGTGGATATCCACTTTGACACCTGTCTCTCAAACATACACACGCATTCATCCAGATGTCTCTCAGCCAACCAAATAACTTTCATGTTTGAGTTGCAAGTGATATTTGGTTGGCTGGGTTTTCAAAATACACTTGAAAAATGTAAATAGAACCCACTCTTTCTCATGACAAGAAAATGCATATTCCTAAGACTTTGTCTGAAATAATCAGAAAATCAAACTTGTTTCTTATTAGATGTGAGTATTTTCAGGTAGGGATTGAAATGAAAATTTGCATTTAAATGGAAAGATTAATGATGAACACACAAAGCCCATATTTAATCACCATTTCCTTAACACAAATAATTTATATTTTTATACAGATCATCCACCTTAAGTCAGCAATTGAAAATGATAGGCATAGTACTTTATAAAACAATTCTTGTGCCACCAATCATGCATCTCAGTTATAAATACTTCTGAGGCTGCTGGTTTCACACTGTTACTTGAGAAAGATCTAAATGTTGGTACAGTAATTTGGGTGTAAATATATATGAGAATGTGTGACTCTCACCTCATGGAAATATCTCAAGCTGAAGAGAAAGAATCATTTGGAAATTACTTACTGTGCATGGTTTACTCGTTTGCTCTTTCCTTTCAAATCTGGGCTAAGCAAGATTTGCCTCCCATTTCCATTTTAATAGTTGTTTTAAAAAACTAAGAACGATGTCATGTCCTTTTCAGGGACATGGATGCAGCTGGAGGCCACTATCCTTAGCAAACTAACAAGGGAACAGAAAACCAAACACTGCATGTTCTCACTTGTAAGTGGGAGCTAAATGGTGAGAACACATGGACACATTGAGGGGTATGAAACACACTGGGGCCTATCAGAGGGTGGAGATTTGGAGGAGGGAGAGGATCAGGAAAAACAACTGATGGGCACTAGGCTTAGTACCTGGTGATGGAATAATCTGTACAAAACTGTATGACATATGTTTACCTATGTAAAAAAACTGCACTTGTCACTTGTACCCCTGAACTTAAAAGTTAAAAAAAAAAAAAATCTGAGTATTCCTCCTCAGGGTAATCTAGTAGTGAAAACACAGAAGAGATGCATTTTCCTCCAAATTAAAATGTAAAGGAATGTTCTGAAAATACCGGTGCCTCTCCCACTTGCCCCAGTGGCCCCTCCCTTCATATATGGTTCCCCACAGTGATAAGGCACTTCGACTTACAGACTGGAAGACCAGGAATCATCTCACCTACTCTATACTGTTTTCCTCAGAACCAAACCCTCTCCCCCACCCCCAGCATCATTTAGTCCACATCCGGGGCACATCCTATGAATAAAGAGAATGCTCCACGGATCTGGGGCCTCTTTCCTAAGGTCAGACCTGTACAACAGCAACATTGAACAACTGTCTTGGGAAAGGGATCTGATTGAGAAGAAATTACCCCAGGCATTGGATGGTGTCTTTTCTCTGTCTGTGTCTTTGGGTGCAGTGTTGAGCAAATGTTGAAATTTTATTTATATTAGCTGGAGAGTTATAGTGAAATGACAAATTTGCAATCAATAATCTTCCCCAGGGGGGACCGGCCAGTAACAAAGTCAGCAGTACAGACACTGCCAACAATTTGAAGTTACCGGTTGGGATTATGTCATCCTCTGGGCCCTGATAATGTATGCAGCTTTTTACACTCTTTCCTTCTCTCCCCTTCCATCTCTCCTTTACCCCGCTCCCACCCTTCCCCTATTCTCTGAAAGCAGCCAGAGCAACTTACATTGAGAAAACAAGACAATGATAAAATATGGGAAACCGGAAAGAATGAAGAGTTATTAGGTGTGGTTTGTCTATTCTTTACCCTTAAAGCCTCAATTTAATTCTAGAGTTTGGCAGGCTGTTTAAAAATAACACCTCCCCTGTACATTGGCACCTCTGTTCGCTATTGATCTCTTCCGATTGCTGACCAATAAAATTAGCACCACATCCTTTGCCATTAAGAGGATAGAGTGAAAGGCAGAGAAAAGTATAAGCACTTTACTTGGAAAAGCATGCCAACAGCCAGTCTTATTGGCGTACTGTTTTTTAGCTTCCACAGTCCCCGATTTGTGCCAGTGATGAATATATCACAAAAGGTAGATGGATTTAGTGCATGGTAATGGTTATAAGAAAGTGAGGTTCCTTCTGGTGGGAGTTTGGGCTGGATCCCTGAGAGAAAACTATGCTGGGTAGGGCAAGCCTAGTTCAAAAACCTCTTTGCAATACTAACCAGAGCCACGTCATCCCTGAAGAAAAAAATCTAGCCACATTACATTCGTTGTGTCAGAGCTGACCTATATGAAAAAAGCTGGCACCCAGTTAAGGTTAATTAAAAACATATATAATGACTCATTTCTGAAAGCCATGACTTTACTTGATTGGGGAGAAAAAGTCTAAGAATCAGTGTCTAATGGGCCTGCTAGTCTCAACCAGTGGCTGCACTCACTGACACTCTATGTAATGATCCCTGAGGCATAATAGAATAAGATGTGGACCAGTGGCTAATGAAACCAGAACAGTACAGAGAACACGTACACTTTAATTCATGGTCCCTCTGTTGCATTCAGATTATTATCCAAAAGACCTTTTAATTAGAGTCCTCTCAGGTGGGAATACATCTACCTTTTCAATGACACATAGACAGTAGGAAAAAGGCAAACAACTCTTTGTTTTTTCACCGGCACTTAATCCAATAATCATCTTTCCCAAATTCAGCTCAGGCTTCCGCCCGAGTTCATTTCATCCTCATCAGTATTGCCATTTTCTATCTCATATTTCAAAGAGCAATTGGAAAGCAGAAATTTAATCAGAAGAGTTTGGGATTCATTTTTTTTTTTTGGACACCCAATCTGTCTTTAGAGGCTTTGAGACAGGCAAAATTGCTGTTGACTACAAAAACAACTAAAGTCGGTGTCCTTGAGAAATCCTAAAGTCCACTGAAAACTGCATGGGCTTTAGAGGTGGTTGGATCCGGTTCAGATCCTCAGCTCCACCATTTATTATATGTTTGACCTCGGATAACTTGCCTAACTTCCCAGAGCCTCAGTTTTCTCATCTGCAAAATAGTGATAACTCTCTAAAATGTTAAGGCTGCAGTACGCATTGGTCCTAATGCAAGAGAGAAAGCCTAACTTGAGATAATTTAGGCTAAAGCGAGTTTCTCTTAGAAGACTAAAATTGAAGTCCTATAGAAATAGTGTGCCTGTGGACTTTAAATCAGGGAAAGGGAGCACCATTATAATTGAACTGGACAAACCAGATCATGCTGTCATCTCACAAGGCAACGAAACCAGGAGTATGGCCAGGTCTCAGGAAAGGTTGTGATTGGGCACTGGATATTGCCAGGAACTCAGCTCTCTCTCCCTCCCTTATCTCTCTTTCTTTATGAATCCACATCATCCCCTGCTCTCCCTGTAGGTTGCCGTGCTTTGTTTCAGGCTTCACCAGGGTTCCAGACCCACGGACATAATCTTCCTGATTATCTGTTGGTCTCAATTCTAAATTTAGAAGGAAGGAATTCTGATTGGTCCAGCTTGTAGGATGTTACCCAAGCTTGGTCTAATGTGATTAAGACTGGGGCATAGGCTCACATTTTACAGAATGGCTCGTGGGGAAGGGGATGCATTAGACTTTGACAGTGAGGTCAGTTAAAGCAGGGGTGCTGGTGACTTGGAAAAATACCCCAAATGTATTCACTATGTGAGGAAGAAAACATTCAGGGAGCTAAAACAGTGGCACTAAGGAGCAAGCCATTGAATAAAGACAGTTAGAATGTCCCAGTCAATGAGAAAGCTTTGGGAGGTGGATTAAAATTGGCCTTCCATTTTTCATCCACATTAGCCATGGTTTTCTGAATGGGATAATGCAATTGGTAAATGAGAATGCCAAACTTTTCACCACTGAAGTCTTGACACTCATGAAATCTATTCAGCAGCCCCAATCTGGAGAGTTACAGTGTGGTCATCTGCTATGCTTTCTAGACTAGGAATCACAGGTACACATAACTCCTTGTCACTGCCCTGGATGAGATTGTGGTGGGTTCATGGTATGTTCTGTGACCACATTGCAATGATCCCAATAGACATCTCATTTCAGACACAAATGACTGAGCTTCACCTGGATGGTTTCCTAAGGGAGGCCCCCAAATTTCATGCCTATGAAGGGAAAAAACTAAAAATCCAGAAGCAAAACAACAGTGCTTTCCAGTGGCAGAGTTGATTGTTAACCCTGGCATAAGCCTTCTGTTCTTCAATGAGCTGGTTTATAATGTAAGACAAATAGAGCCATTTGGGGATAGACGGAACTAATGATCTGTCCGACCACTAAGGAATCCACAGTTCAGTTGTGTTTCCACAAACCTAAAGGCTATTTCGTAAACTGTATGTTCTCAGGAATCACTGAGCTGCTTTTGTGAAACTAAAATAGCAGCCCTGGGATGCTGACAAAGACTCTAACTGGGCATATTTCTTTGTTCAATTATGACTTCAAACCAGAGCAGTGACCCATCTTGTCAACAAGTGTTTCTCAGATGCTCCATTGAAAGTCTACATTTTTATGGTTTCTCCCTTCTCTGTTTCATTTCTCTTCCTCCTTTGGACTCTTCCTAAGTTCTGCCAGTGAATTCCCCTCTGCCCTATCTCTCAACCAATATCCATTTTTCATTATTAAGGACCGCAGAGGACATTCCTTTCTTTTCTGCCTGGTTCTCCCAAACATGCAGCAGTGGGCTACCAAATCTATGAAGGAGAATGTTACAATGGAAGTTTTTGTCGAGGCACCAAGATTCGAGACAGATCAGATTCTAAAGGAGGTACCATGAGCAAAATTTTCAAAGAACTTGTCTAGAACATGATTTCCTGACTTTTGAATCCCTTGCCTTTAATGAGGCTATAAAAGGACTCAGTGGTTAGGAAACTGGGAGAGGGTATTTTTGGTAAGAGCTGTTGGCATACTACAAATCCTCACCCACCTTCCATGGAGAGGGACTGAGGCTTGGGTCTAGCAGCACTTCAAAGGAGACACTGACATGTATTTTCTACAGCCAAGAACCCGGTAGAATAGAATCTGACTCTTGCTTGAGCAGTTGAGTAGCTAGGCGTTAAATAGAGATGGCAGCATGGGGATTGGTCTACATTTTCAGAATATGTTGAGGTAACAAAAGCGTGTCTTTTCTAGGAATAAGATGTGGATTATGTGGGGCTGAAAGTGGAAGGCTGACCTACAGCCATTTTAACTCCTTCCCAGTAGCCTACCAGAAATGGCTAAGGAAATCAAAGTGAGAGGCCATGTAGACAGGATTGCAAAAACCTGAGGGCTGGAGGGGAAGTGACAGCCTGAGGAATAAAATGTATTGATCATAGCTTAAGGAGCTGCTCTAGACTGAATGTTTGTGTCCCTGGAAAATTCATATGTTGATAACTAATTCCCAATGTGAGGGTATTTGGAAATGGGTCTTTCAGAAGTGATTTAGGGGCCGGGTGTAGTGGCTCACGCCTGTAATCCCAGCACTTTGGGAGGCCAAGGTGGGTAGATCATCTGAGGTCAGGAGTTCAAGGCCAGCCTGGCCAACAGGGAAAAACCCCATCTCTATTAAAAATACAAAAAAATACCTTGGTGTGGTGGTGCACACCTGTAATCCCAGCTACTTGGGAGGCTGAGGCAGGAGAATCACTTGAACCCAGGAGGCAGAGGTTGCAGTGAGCTGAGAAAACACCACCCAACACAAATAAGGGAAAAAGAGTGAGACTCTGTCTCAAAAAAAAAAAAAAAAAAAAAGTGATTAGGACTGAGGGAAGAGTCCTCCTCAGTGGGATTAGTGCCCTTATAAAGTATACCAGAAGCTTCTCTTGCCCTTGCACCCCTGGAGACACCACGAGAACAAAGAAGCAGGCCCTCATCAGATATCACACCTGCTGGTGCTCTCTCATGCCTGGGAGCAGGGTACACAATGAATACATCTCTTCTGCTATGTTCTTGCTAGTCCAGTATTTCTTTTCTTGAGGAAGGGCATCAACTTTACCTTGCATTGCTGTAATTCAGAGCTTTCTAGTGGTCTCTTACATGGTGGGTGCTTGCAAGACATTGACTGATTGGATGAATAAATAGAGTATTTATAGAATGGCAATGTTTTGTTTCAATTATCATTTCCCCCAGCACAAGAAATCACAAGGGCACTGTTTGGTGCTGCTAATTCCCTTTAAAACATGGCTTTACACTGTAAACAAAGTGTTTGACCATGAACTCTCATTTAGGACTTAACTATGCCAACCCTGCCAGATTTGAGAGTCTTAGATTGGCAACTCTCTCCCAAGACAGAAATTTCCTGTGAATGCCAGACCCTCGTAGAACACATTTATTTCCTTCTGACTTGAAATTGCAACCATCAGCTGCTTTCACATAATCCCAGCTTGAAGGTACATCATTGCCCTTTCCTTTCACATTGCCAATCTCAATGACAGAAGCAGTCAGGTCTTGATGGTAAGGGTCACTTGCATCAAACCCTGTCTATTTCCACTGACCTGTGAGTTCAGGCTTCCTGCCTGAAGGCTGACCTAGAATCATAATGAGTTGAATTCAGGCTGAACTTGATTCTCTGGTTGATACGTTGGCTATCTGTTGACCCTCTACAGCTCAGTCAAGAGTTTTTAGCCCTGACAGCATAGATAAAAGAGACATGGGTGTATCTCCCAACTGTCCTGTATTTCTTTTTTTTTGCACTACACTTTTCACTTCCCAAATCTGTGAGAAGCAACTTTAAGCCGCCTAAAACATTCATCATGTGCATATATGGTGCATGTAGCTATTTCTCCCTCTAGACTGTAGGGTACAGGTAATCTGGGTTTCACTGAAGCCTGCTCAACAAAGTTGGTAGAATAAATGAAGCAATCAACGAGTGTCTACATGGCATTCAGATGGTTTCAAGATAGCTCTGCAGCCATGATTTATAATGAAATCATAAGGATTGTACCTAATGATACAATGGTACATGAATGTACCAACACTGATACTATGTCTGATTAAACTTAGCTGCTCTGAAGACAGTACCATGAGCCACATTACCAGGACAACTTTGAGTTTTTCCAATTAGCAGTAAGAGAGCCAATAAACACATAACCAATATTCTAATAATTAGCATATATTATCATTAGCATATAAGTGCTTCTGATCACTGTTAAGACCAATAGCACATTTGCATAATAACGACCTCTGTTCCAGCATGATGCCTTGAATGCTAGCCCCTCCCGCCACCAAACCCTAGTCCCTTCCCCTGGCAGCTTCCCACAGGTGCCCTGTGTCATTTTTAAACGGAGGCCTCAGCCCTCTCTCAGGGCTCAGCCTTGTTTTGAACCTGTTCCTGTGCTCACACAATGCTCCTATGCTCTGCTTGGACAATGTGCATGGCTTCTCTATACCTGCTGTATTAGTCCATTTTCACGCTGCTGATAAAGACATACCCAATCCTGGGCAATTTACAAAAGAAAGAGCTTTATTAGACTTACGGTTCTACATGGCTGGGGAAGCCTCACAATCATGGCAGAAGACAAGGAGGAGCAAGTCACATCTTACGTGGATGGTAGCAGCCAAAAAGAGAGATTGTTGGTGGGGCATGGTGTCTCACATCTGTGATCCCAGCACTTTGGGAGGCTGAGGCAGGTGGAACATGAGGTCAGGAGCTTGAGACCAACCTGGCCAACCTGGTGAAATCCTGTCTCTACTAAAAATAGAAAAATTAGCTGGGTGTGGTGGCACATGCCTCTAGTCCCAGCTACTCAGAAGGATAAGGAAGAAGAATTGTTTGAACCCAGAAGGCAGAGGTTGCAGTGAGCCAAGATCACACCACTGCACTCCAGCCTGGGCTACAGAGTGAGACTCCATCTCCAAAAAATAAAAGAAAAGAGAACTTGTGCAGGGAAATTCCCACTTATAAAACCATCAGATCTTGTGAGATTCATTCACTATCATGAGAACAGTAGGGGAAAGACCCCTCACCCCCACCCCCATACTACCACCATGATTCAATCATCTCCCACCAGGCAGGTCCTTCCCACAACAAGTGGGAATTATGGGAGCAACAAGATGAGATTTGGGTGGGGACACAGCCAAAGTATATCATCTGCCCCTTATCTTTGCTCTCTCTTCTTTAGGAAAGAGCAGCAAGTTACTTACTCAGCCCTTCAAGTCAATATGTCAGAACTTAGGTCTGTCTCTTGAAGAAAAGGATCCAACAGACCAACACCCAAGAGGAGGGATGAACTCTGTGTGTAATGCAGAGAATAAAACACATATACTCGAGCCTGTAACCTGAGCGTATCAGTTACAGAGAGCTATCAGGCAAACAACAGCACAAGCTCTTAAGCCAATTTGTGTTATAGCATTCCTGGGATTGTTCTTTAAGGAAGAAATTGTTGCCTAACCTGCAGTAAAATTTTGTACAATAACTATTGCAATTATTAAGAGCTAACACACTGAGCACCTTCTGTGTCTCAAGCTCTCAATTAATCCTCATGAAACCTTGGCCTGGTAACTTCTATTATATCAGCTTAAGAGATTGAAATGAAGCTCAAGGGGATTATGTAACTTGACCAACGTCACAAAACTAGTGAGCAGAGGAGCCAAGATCTGGACCTAATTTGGTGTCCTTAATCACTATTTCCACCCTCCTCCCACAAAGAAATGAGTGTCTCTGAACAATTATAGCTTCACATTTATAAAATGAGAAATAGCATTTCAGGTTCTCAGGAAGACTGCAAATATCAGGAAATGAAATTGTTGTCAAGCACTTTGCATATAGGAAATGCTAAATGAAGCTAAATTAAATTCAACAGAGTTCTAGACAGTTAACAAGCCTTTATTAAACCCCTGCTGTTTTGGGTACCCAGCCATGACACGGGTTAAGCCTAATACTACTTAATTTATGAAAATGCTGTTATAATTATTCTATTTCTTAAATTTACATGCCCTCAAGAAGAAAGTACAATTTACAATTAAATAGACATTCTTTATTCCAATTCCTTGACTTTCTTTCCATACAGCACACCTTTAGGAGGTATCTAATTGTAGTAGACACGTCTTGGAGGGTCTGCCTAGGTCATGATTATTTCCTTCCTCCCACAATCACCCCTCTTCCACACCCATGGAGGTGGGTGATGTACAGCCATGTTGGACCATCTGGCCCAAGCAGGGCCAAACAGCTTCTTTCTTCCATGAATTTAGAATCAAAATTTTCTCATCAGTCCCTGTATGTGGCTGGCAGTGGCATGTGAACTTGGAGAGAGTAGAGCATCCTTGTGTCATTTGGACAGAGGCTGAGAGGTCCAGATGACAGAGAAGGAGAAAACAGCAGCAGATGTGCAGGAGAGAAGCAAAGGAGACAGACAGGGAGACACACATACAGACAAATACAAAGCAGAGGCTTCAGAGCCCTGATGAGAAATGTGGATTTGAAAGCAGAAAGTCTTCGCAGAATCCCTACGTGACGGTGAAGCTGCTGCTCTTATTACTGTATTGTGTGGAATGAGGACTTTTCCCCGACAGATTTTATTGAGAGAATGGATAAATAAGGATGCTTTTAAAATGTAAAACTGGCAA
The DNA here is from genome assembly GCF_001604975.1 of Cebus imitator. Taxonomy (NCBI): domain Eukaryota; kingdom Metazoa; phylum Chordata; class Mammalia; order Primates; family Cebidae; genus Cebus; species Cebus imitator. The sequence continues at coordinate 5,393,081 of NW_016107363.1, forward strand.
AACGATATTGTGAGGGATTGAGGAAACCTGTACTTCATTATTCTTTTCTATTCTGGGAGATCTAGTAATTTTAAACCATGCCATTTGAAGAAATTCTCAGCTACTGTTGCATTTCTTATTTACCATCATTGCCAATAACATTCTAACCATAAAAACACACAGAAGCTTTCAGAGCTGCCCCTTGGGCATAGTACATAGTGTCCAATCTGCAAACACTCCATGAAACATACCTCACTTTCCCCTCCATCCATGGTCCTAAGAGACGTCTTTACTATTCCAAGTCCTCAGGAAAGATCAAAGGGGGAACACTGGTGTTTCTTTTCACATGTTGAAAGGATATGTCATTCTCTAAGTTTAATTAATAATGGACCACTTGAAACACACTGTCAATAAAATGCTGTTGTGTACTAGCAGGTAAATAAATGAGATGAAAAAAATATGCCTTTCTCATTATTCATTTGTATTGATCTAGATGTACAACCTTATGCATCACAATTTGACAAAAGGTTAAATATTAACAGAAGAATCATTAATCTAACAAAACAAATTAACACAACAATGGCTCCCCTGGTTAGCTTTACCTATACCAGGGGGCTCTGGGTGCTCCGAGGAACCTTTCAAACTGATGTTCAGTACCTCTCCTTACAGACCCAGCAATGAACCTGACTGGACCATAAGATAAATAGAAGGAGGTTGTTTCTGTGGATTGCAAACATCTTATTATACAAATGGAGGACACCTACTATAATGTGTCTGCCATATAAAACACAGAGGCCTCTTACCAAAGAAAACATTTGAAACATTATCTAACATGGAGCTTGGCACAAATACATTTTTTTGGTTTTATTTTAAAAATATTTTAGGCACTATAGCTCCTTTCAGTGGTAAACAAACATTTCTATGAATTTTATCAGGTTTTCCAGTTTTATTTCAGTTCATTCTTCTGTTGAATTAATAAAAATATTTTATTTTGTATGTCCTTCCATCTTTCCTTTCAACCAGGTTTCAATCCATGAATCCATCTGTGCACCCAACCCTGCCCTCATCAATGCACTCACCCAGGCAACCATCCATGTACCCAACGTGTGTATCAGTCCACACACCCAAACATGCATCCATCCATGTATCACTCATGCACCCACCTATTCATTTCTCTATCCATTGGCATTTGGGGAAATAAGTGGAGAGAGATTTGTTAGATTTTGGACAGAAGGGGAGATGAAGCATAGAGATGTTAAGTGACTTACCCAAGTCACTCAACAAATGTTATGTCTAGAATTAGGAAGTTTTATTCAATCTTTCAGAGGTTCCCGTTGTTTTTCTTATTTTTAGTTTATAAACTGCCAACATAATGAGTATTTACTGAAGATCAAAAGATTTTGATAACTTACTAATTAAATGTTTCCCCTAAGAATTGAAAGAGAAATAAAAGTCAGAATTTCAAACATAATTAGGAAGACCAGAACACTATAAAAATTATAGTCTGAAAGTTTATAGTAAAAGAGAATATGATTATGTTTCATAAATTTTTTTTTATTATGGTTCTAATTTGGTCCTAAGAGTAGGTCCCTGTCTTTTCTAAAAATACAAAAATTAGCTGGGCATGGGGGCACATGCCTGTAATCCCAGCTACTAAGGAGGCTGAGGCAGGAGAATCACTTGAACCCAGGAGGTGGAGGTTGCAGTGAGCTGAGATTGTGCCACTGAACTCCAGCCTGGGCAACAGAGTGAGTGAGACCCCATCTCAAAATAAAACCAAAAGAGATAACCAAATCTTGTCTGAAGAAAAGAGAGATGACATTTCACCTTTGCCAAGCCATGCAAAACAGTCGTAATCAATTCCAAAGACACTTCACTATGCAAATCCCTTACCTTTTTCAGCGATCCTATGGATCTTATGTCATTCTTAACATTATTGCCCATATCATCCACAATTGGATACTCCTTATGTAAAAGTGCAAATATGAACACCTCAACTTTCAGAAGAGGAGATTAGATTGTTTAAAGACTAAGTGGATGGTCAAAGTTAAAGAGCCACTTTTATTTAAAGTGGCTGTGTATTTGTGTAGTATCTCTTCCAGTAATATCTGAGTGATTTGAAAGTATTTTATTCAGCAACACAGAATCCTTGTGAAGTTGGTAGTATCTCATCCATCATTTAAGCGATTCCTAAAAATCCCCCTCTTCCACAGAGTTTTCTAAGAAAAGGAAGATGGTTTTCTCTGGCCTCATTTTTCCTGGATCTGAAACATACCCATGGCTATTCTTTTTTCTCTATATTGTTAAAAATGCACTGACCTTCCATGTGAAATGCTGCTCAGTGGCTCTCTATATTCCTTGGCAGGGGTCCAAGTTTATTTACATCAATTTGGTAGCATCCTAAAATCTCCAGCACAGGGACTAAATCAACAACATGCAGATTACGGGGAAGTATGGAATCCTGGTAAATGTTTAAAGCAGCAAAATTAAGACAGTATGGCGATTCCTCAAGGACCTAGAAATAGAAATTCCATTTGACCCAGCAATCCCATTACTGGGAATATATCCAAAGGATTACAAATCGTTCTACTATAAGGACACGTGCACACGAATGTTCATTGCAGCACTGTTTACAATAGCAAAGACCTGGAACCAACCCAAATGCCCATCAACGATAGACTGGATAGGGAAAATGTGGTACATATACACCATGGAATATTATGCAGCCATCAAAAATGATGAGTTTGGGTCCTTTGTAGGGATGGATGAACCTGGAAACCATCATTCTCAGCAAACTGACAGAAGAGCAGAAGATCAAACACCGCATGTTGTCACTCATAGGCGGGTGTTGAACAATGAGAACACATGGACACAGGGAAGGGAGCACTACACACTGGGGTCTGTTGGGGGGAGATAGGGGAGGGACGGTGGGGGGTGGGGAGCTGGGGAGAGATAGCAAGGGGAGAAATGTCAGATGTAGGTGATGGGGAGGAAGACAGCAAATCACACTGCCACGTGTGTGTACCTATGCAACAATTTTGCATGTTCTTCACATGTACCCCAAAACCTAAAATGCAATAAAATAAATAAATTGGGGGGGGGAAAGAAAAAAAAATCAGAAATAAAGAAATGGAGGTCATGTGAGCAGGGGTTGCACAAGGAATTACAAACCACTACAAAGAAGGCTTTAAAATTCCTTGAGGCATGTCAGAGGAGAAAACCAGTTCAATTTCAAGCCTGTATATTGGAAGGGAAAGTTTTGTGAGAATCTTGGTGTTCTAATAGGTATCTTCCAATCTCTAATTCATAGAAGTCCATTTTTGCTTGCCTTTTTACCCTATGTAGCCCTGGCCAACTTCAAAGATTGATGAAATCTGAGAGCGGTATTAGATTTAACACCATTTCAAGATGGACTTTAAGCTGAGTGAGAATGAGTCAGACAGGAAAAGAAATAGGAAGAAAGACAAAGGTTTTGCTGATGAAACTCTTGGCCTTATAGAAAATTGAAATATTATTATTGAAATCCCCTCCAGAGATCTCTGGGGTGGTCCAAACTGCACTAAAATCATGCTGCTTCCTATGGTGGCATCTGAATAAATATATCATGAGGTGAAATGGATTGCCATATATGTGCTGCCCCATCAAAATCAGAAATTCCCTAAAATCAGTGTCATTTTGGAGACATGTTTACCATGCATGAAATGTTTGGGCTGTGCTAAGCAGAGAACCCAGTTACATTGGGTCAGCATCTCAGAAGTTATTTTCTTCAAGAAGTTTAGCTCCATGGTATAAGGGATCAGTTACAGAATACTAATAACAGTTTAATGGTTTCCTCACTTTGCCTTCAGGGGCATCATCAAAATCTTGTTCTGATTCTATCAGAAACCAAGATTTTAAGTATGTAGCTAAACAAAATTTCCATAAAATGAGAGATGCAAAATAAGATTGAAAGTGATAAAATGTTTAGAAGCAGTGCTTGACAATTCTCAAAGCATAGAATAAGAGTTCAAAAATATGACATCTCTACTGAGCCAAAAATTAATGTCCAATATAAATTCTCTCTGATATGCTGATGATTAGGTGCCAATACCATTTGGCTAATACTAAATCCCACACCATTCTTTTTAGCTTTATGTCTGAACTGTAACAGAAGATTTATTAACACAACCTTTTTAAGTTCCCAAATGATAGCATTAAGGTTACAACATAGACTTCTTAATACACATTTTAAAGTTAATTTTTTACACAATGTAGTTAAAAATTATGAGCTATGAAGTCCGTAGGCCTGGGTTAGCCCATTGACTCAGCCATGTATTAATTAAGTATCTTGTGAAATTTACTTAACCCATCAGTGCTTCTATTTCCTCAACTGTAAAATGTGGATAATATTTACTATTTCACAGAATTGTTATAAAGATTAGAGATAATACATTGAAGGTTCTTATTCTAGTAACAGATACATGGCAGACTTTCCATACATAATAGCTATCTCTATCACTGTCGTGAGTTGAATCCCCAAATCTTCCCTATGTTTTCTTATCATACAACCAAGTGTTTAAGTAATTCCAGGAGTTTTAAGGTAAATCTTAAATTTTTCTACCATTCTTCCAATATAAATGCAAGGTAAAGAAGGTATTCTAGTTGAGATTTTTTTCCTCCAATCATTTTTTCCCCTTATTATGTATTTGTTGAAGAACCTGTGCCATTTGACATTTAGAGTCTCCCACTGTCTGGATTTTATTGGTTGCACACACAGATGATTCAACATGAGCCTCTTTCCTTGGTATTTCTTGCAGACTGACAACTAGATCAAGAGGCTTAATTACACTCAAGTTTGATGCTTTTGGCAAGACTAATGGTGGTAGTGGGTTGTTTCACCTGGAGACACATCATGTCTTCTTTTTCACTCTTTTTTGATGTTAGTAGTCATTAATGCTCAATGTCTAAATGCATCACAAATTAATGATATTTTTAATCCAAATTTGGGATTTTAAGAATTTTAATTTTCCTATTATACTTGTATACATACATGAGTCTTAGAATAACAATACTAAAGACATCAACAATGATTCCTGATAACAGAATATTTTTTACAAATGCTCTCCCATCTTTCTCCTCATTTTATTGTGATACTATGTCAGCATTCTCAAATCATACAAGTATCACTTACCAGAATTTTTCTCTTCTAAGTCATAGACACACAAGTACTGTAACAACACATTTAGTGCCTACTGCCAGAGGTCTCTAGTCATTTTGGTAATCTGAAGATGATTCTCTACTAGATTCCTTGACCAAAAAAAAAAAAAAAGATAATGGGAAAGGTAAGCCCTGAAATCTTACATTTCAATTTATGTTTATTTTTTTCCTTTTAATTAAAATTTTAAATTGTGGTAAAATAAACAATAACATTTACCTTTGCTACCTTTTTTCTAAATTTTATTTTTAAAGACAGAGTCTTGCTCTGCTGCCCAGGGTGGAGTGCAGTGAGTGGTTCAGGCTTGTTTCGAATTCTTGGGCTCCAGCTATCCACTTGCCTTGGCCTTCCAAAGTGTGGGGATTACAGGTATGAGCCATCATGCCTGGCCTGTTACCATTTTTAAGTGTAAAGTTGGGTGGTAATAAATACATTTATATTCTCTTTTTTTCCCTTTCATCTCCCCACTTCCATTTATCTTTCCTAGCCTCTAATAAGTACCAATCTAATCTCTACCTTCATAAGATCCATTTTTTAAATTTCCACATATGAATGAGAACATGCAACATTTATTTCCTGTGCTTCGCTTATCATGGCCTCTGGTTCCATCTATGTTGCCACACATGACAGGATTTTATTTCTTTTATGGTTGAACAATACTCCATTGTGTATATATATCACATTCTCTTTATTCATTTGTCCACTGATGGGTACTTCGTAGGTTGATTTCTGCTATTGTGAATAGTGCTGTAACATGGGAGTGCAGATAGCACTTCAATATATTCATCTCTTTTTTTTTTTTCCTTCGGTAGTGGAATTGCTGGATCATATGGTAGCTCTATGTTTGGTGTTTTGAGAAACTTCCACTCTGTTCTCTACAATGGCTGCACTTACTGTTTTACACTCCCACTAACAGTGTATGAGGGTTCCCCTTTCTCCACATCCTCACCAGTATCTGTTATTGCCTATCTTCTTGACACAAGTCATTTTAAGGGGGGTGAGATGAGATCTCATTGTGGTTTTGATTTGCATTTCTTTGACAACTAGAGATGAAGATTTTTTTTTGCATACTGTTGGCCATTTATATGTATTCTTTTGATAAATGTCTGTTTATATCTTTTTCTCATTTTTAAGTTAGATTGTTTCTTTTGCTATTGAGCTGTTTGAACCCCTCTGGTCATTAATCCCTTGTCGGATGCTTTGTTTGTAAATACTCTCTCCCATTCTGTGAGCTGTCACTTTTCTTTTTTAATTGTTTCCTTTGCTGTGTAGAAGCTTTTGAGCTTGAGTTCCAGCTTATTTTTTAATTTGGTTGCCTGTGCTTTTGAGGTCTTACACAAAAAATCTTTGCCCAGACTAGTGGCCTGGAACGTTTCTGCAATGTTTACTTCTAGTACTTTCATGGTTTCACGTCTTAGCTTTAAGTCTTTAATCTATTGATTCAGTTTTTGTTTATGATATGTAGTTTCCTTCTTCTACATAATAATTATCCTGTTTTCCTACCCCTATTTATTGCAACAACTGCCCTTTCTCCATTATATGCTCCTTTGTCAAAGATGAGTTGGCTGTAAATGTGGATTTATATATAGGTTCTCTATTCTGTTGCATTGGTCTATGTGTATATGTTTATGCCAATACCATGCTGTTTTGGTTACTATAGCTTTATAGTAAATTTTGACATCAGGTAGTATGATCCCTACAGCTTTGTTCTTTTTGCTCAGCATCGCTTTGGCTATTCAGAGTCTTTTGTGGTTCTATATAAATTTTAGGATTCTTTTCCTTATACTTGTAACGAATGTCACTGGTACTTTGTTAGGGATGGCAGTTAATATGTAAATTGCTTTTGGTAGTATCGTTATTTTAACAATATTAATTATATCAATCCATGAGCATGGAATATCTTTCTGCTTTTTTGTGTCCTCTTCAATTTCTTTGACCAGAGTTTTGTATTTTTCCTATTGTAGGCCTTTTGCTTCTTTGTTTAGATTAATTGCTTGTTATTTTGTAATTTTGTAGCTATTGTAAATGAGATTTCTTTCTTGATTTTATTTTCAGATTGTTTGCTATTGTTATACATAAATATTACTGATTTTTGTATGTTGATTTTGTATCCTGCAATTTTATTGAACTTGTTTTTCAGTTCTAACAGGTTTTTTGTTTGTGGAGTCTTTAGTTTTTTTCTAGGTATAAGACCATGTCATCTGCAAACTAGGCTAATGTGACTTTCCTTTCCAATTTGGATACTAATGACTGTCTATGCCCTTTACACTGAAAGGTCAATTTTGGTGGATGATGATTCTTTCCTCATGCCTTCTTTATTCCATTTTCTTCTGAAGTAAAATGTTGCTGTCAAATAATCTGAGAAAATTTGATATTCTCTCCCATGTAAGTCAAGGGTTTTCTTTGTTAATATGCCCAAATGTTATTTTCTATTTATTAAAAAAACAGTTTAGACATTTTATTGGAATATATCTTGCTTCTGGTTGATACTGAAAAATCTCTTTCATAGTATGCACTTCAAAAAATTTTAACTCCAGAATAAAAGTCTTAATTATATTTTCAGTATTTGCTCTGCTTCCTTGCTTCAGTTTTCTTTCTCACAAACTCCCATTATCTATATACTGGATCTTCTTTGCCTCTTCAATATATGTCAATTTCATGTGAATCCTTTTTATCTCTTCATTTCTTTTTGATTTTAAAAAATTCCCCCCTTTTTATCTTCTTTTTTTTTTCTTTAAGGCATTACATTATGTTTATTTACTCCTTTTTTCCTTTTAGTTTACCCATTATTTTTAAATGATTTTTTCTTTTTAATTTATTCCTTCAGCTCTGTCACCTAATTTGAATATTTCTAATTTTGATTTGTTTTTTTCATATCTTATATCATTTTCTCAATGTTTAGATTGTTTTTAAAATAGAATGTCCCAATATTTTATCTTTGTTTTTTGAGTATGTATCTCTGGCATGTTTTCATCATTTATAAGGATGTCTTCTACCACTTATTCTCTTTCTTTGTCATGACAATTTTGTATGGGATTTGACCTAAATACTTTTCTTTCACTCGTATCTATGTAAAATTACTCTCCTTGAACTTTTAGAAGAAAGCTTGGTTCAGAGAAGGTTTCATTTACTTAATAGAACTCCCTTTTCAGTTGTTTTCACGTAGTATTAAAAATACGGTGGCCTGTGTTTGAGATTCTTTGTATCTGTCCCTCTCTCCTATTTTTATCCAGATTTGTTCTTCTGTTGTATCTATTGTTCTGTCCTGATTAATTTTGATTCATCTCCCAACAGTTTCTCCTTGGTACAGAGTCCTGTCCTGGATGAGCCTTGGGAAGTCAGAGTTGAGAGTTCATGCAATTAAGACTGCCCCAGCTCCTCAAGACCTGAGAGGCACTCCTCTGTTATAAGATGCAGCAAAATCCTTCCCTGTTTTGCTGCCACTTTAAAATTGTCCTGCCCTGCATTTCAGGTAGTGTCTGTTGGCTTTTGGGGGGTTTTCCTGTTCTTGGGTCTGTCAGATGCCCATTGCTTTCCTCTGCTTTCTGTTGGACAAATGCTGATACTGGCTTGCATTTTGATATTTGAAGTATATACCCTGTCACTTTGCTTTGTTCTGAAACCATGAGCTTTGGTTTACTGAGTAGTCTGCTGTCTGATTCTATGTGAAGATGTAGGAGGATGCAAACATTTTGCTGCCACTGTTGCTACTATTTCCAAACCTCCTGATTTAATAGTTTTAACAAGCAGAAATGATTATCTGCTTTGATTTACCAGAAAGTAGGTTTTTGAAAGAAAATAAATCCGAAAGAATGAATTTGGGTTTTTGCCTGGGTACTTTGAATCTCTTCCAGGAAGGTACTATGGGCCTCTGGGTTTTAACGTTATCAAAACTGTTTTAGGAGACCACAGGTGTAGAATCAATACAAAAAAAATTAGGAAAATATTTTTCATTATGCAGTGATATTTGCTATTGATCCCTTAGGCCTCTTTGTTGTCTCAACTCTATTTTCCACCTTAAACCTCAATGGATGGAACGTTGTAAGGCACTTAGAATGCTGAGTCTGATCCCTGATGATCTGATTCTAAATGGATCACAGCCGGGAAATTAACAACCCAGGCACAGCCTGTTGCTAGTGTTTATGTTGTGGGCACTCTGCTCTTGTTTTCAGCCAAGGCAGAAGCTTTCTTAAATGTGAATCTTTCCGAAATTCTGCATTGACTTACAAAGCACAGATCAAGTTAATTACTTTATTGTAGAAAAAAATTATCTTGGGGGAAAATAAATATTAATAATGCTAGATATTCCTGTCTATTCCATTATAAGGTAAAATCTGATCCACATGAAGGTGGTGCTGAGATAAATATATCTTCTTTCAAACTAATTATTTATTATTATTTCTAAGTAATAGTTTTGAAAATTTCAGCTATTAATTTCTGGGATCCTAAAATAAACATTTTATATACGTAGGTAATAAGTATCAACTAATAGAGATATTGTCAATGACTTTCTGTAGCTCTGTGTTGCTAAATCACATGAATTCATTTTATCAGGTCTCTGAAGTTGGACATCAGCTTCCAGGATGTAATGTCTCTGATTTCACCGGAGAGTGTCTATGCCGTACTATTGACAGGGCCATGGTGCATGACTGGTCTACTTTACTTTATGACAATCCTACCAGAATTGCTTATCATTTAGCCAGAATACTGAATGTTGCCCATCAAGGAACTGGATTTTGATGGTGCCAAAGAGAAGGAAAACAAAATTATTCAAAATAATTTTCTTTTCTTTTTTTTTGAGACAGAATTTCTCATTTGTCACCCAGGCTGGAGTGCAAAGATGCAATCTTGGCTGGCTGCAACCTTTGCCTTCCAGGTTCATGCAATTCTCCTGCCTTAGCCTCTGAAGTAGCTGGAACTACAGACGCCTGCCACCATGCACAGGTAATTTTTGTATTTTTGTATTTTTAGTAGAGACAGGATTTTACCATGTTGGCCAGGCTGGTCTTGAACTTCTGATCTCAAGTGATCCACCTGCCTTGGCCTTCCAAAGTGCTGAAATTATAGGTTTGAGCCGCTGCGCTTGGCCACATTTCTTTAACAATAAATTCCATCATGATAATAACTAAATCTTAATTCTTGGGGATAATAGTTTTCATATATATTGTCTTCTAATCCAAGACTCCTTGGATTGAAAGCAAAATTTGTGTGTGTGTGTGTGTGTGTGTGTGTGTGTGTGTGTGTGTGTAGAAAGGGAGGCACTTATAGAGACAGACATAGACAGAGATTTAGATATCATTTAGGTCTAGATATCAACCTATAACAAACTAGTTTTAACAACGTAAGTATCATTTACCAAGAATCAGAGATCATTCTGGAGCTACATCCAGCTTCAAAAATGGGAAGTTAATAATTGTAAAAACCTTCTGTCTTGAGACTACATCTTATGAGAACTTCCCTTAACATAAAGCACCTCTAGGAAGAGGTCTTCCTGCCACCCATCACCTGGTTTGGTCAGAGCACAAAAGACAGGCATATACTGAAATTAAGGTGACCAAACCATGCCAAATATGAGATAATAAAAAATAGTTAAGCAGATTTCTGTTCTATATACATTATCTTCTGAATGATTCTGGCTTGAGCTCATTTGGACTTTTCAACAAGACCCTGCACATTTCCATATTTCAACTTCTCCAAAAGTCAAAACCTGCCCTTGTCTCCCTCCAGCATCTGCTCTGTTGCCATTTCTGCTTTTCCCTGATGAGTGAATGAGGCATGCCAAGGAACCATGATGGAGAGGTCACTTAATTTTTGTTTGTAAAACCAAATCTCCTGTGCTTCCCATAATTACCAATCAATTTTACATAAATAGCAAAATTAAGTCCCATTATTCTCATTTACCACAAAATTAGAGAAATTAATTAAACATGGAAAAAGTGCTGATGCCTGCCAAATCACTGCTTCCAGTAGATAGAAACAAATTCAGAAATTACATACAGGCAGGAAGAAAACTCAGCACAGCATCCAGAAATACAGTGAAGTGTTGCAACTGAAAATACTGTTTAAGTAGTCTAGATATCTATGCACTAAAACGTTTCTGAGTTTCTCTCCTGAAGCTAGGATAAGGAAGACACATTCTTCCCTTAGAGATGGGATATGGTTTGGCTGTGTCTCCACCCAAATCTCATCTTGAAAATTCCCATGTGTTGTGGGAGGGACCCAGTGGGAGATAATTGAATCATGAGGGCGAATCCCCCCATACTATTCTCATGGTAGTGAATAAGTCTCAGAAGATCTGATGATTTTATAAGGGGTTCTCCCTTTCACTTAGCTCTCATTCTGTCTTGCCTGCCACCATGTAAGACATGCCTAATTTAGCCTTCTACCACGATTGTGAGCCCTCTCCACCCACATGGAACTGTGAGTCCATTAACCCTCTTTATCTTTATAAATTACCCCGTCTCAGGTATGTCTTTAACAGCAGTGTGAAAACAGACTGATACAAGAAAGGATTGGGCATCTTTGCAAAGCAAGGTGTGGGTTTCTTTTCTGTTGTTATTTCAGGAAGGTTTTCATTTGGTTTGAGTTGGAATAACCTATAAATGGGGAAGATAAGGCAAACTGAAGACATGCTTTCCAACCTAACTTTGTCAGAGGAAATTGCATTCGTGTGACTGTTGCTAATGAGTTCAGTTAAATTCCAGAAATCACACCACAGAAGCGTCCATATCTATATGAAAGATCATGTTGTGCTTAAGACCAAATTCCTGAAATAAATGAGGAGCAGATGGAGAAGAAGGGGTGAGGGTGGGTGTTTGGACTTTCACAATGTTGAGTATTGGGCTTAACAATGCTCAGATCTGTTAGAATGTTTAGAAATGTTGAGGCTAAAGATGGTGAGGTAGTTTCACAAACTAGAAAAGAAAGATTCAAACAAGATAAAAATGTGCTTCAAGGATTATCTAAGAGTCCCTTGCAATTACTTCCATTATGAAACAATGAAATATATACTATTCCTTAAATAAACCCACCAAAATTATATCCCCTTTTAATGGTCGGTCTACAGTACAAAGATGTTCATATCTTCCTTAATGAGATTTGTATTGCTTGTGTATATTTGTCTTGCACTGATTTTTGCCTCAGGAACCCTGAATTATGTTGCCTCAAGTTGTTTCTGGTAAGCATGCAAGCATCCACCCAATTTTTGCTATGAAAATGGCTCCTCTTGGCAAAGTGAAAGCAATTGGAACACAGTTTAATTAGCTGCCTTCTGTAAATATGCCATTATTCTTCTAGCTGTGTGCTGGAGTTATATTTACAAAGGGAACAGATAGCAATAATTATTTGGGGTTGTAGTTAGTATTAGTTAATGCCTCAGCATAATTGAGAGGAAATTAAGACAAGTGTAGATTATGGGTACAAAACAGAGGATAAATGAGCATCTACCAGAACATAAATTTTACCTGTACTTTTGGGCATGGATAAGGAACTCAACTGCACAGAGAAGCAACAAGTTCCTTATCTGTAATCTATTTAACAAGAAGCATGAGCAATCTGTATTGTCTAATTTTGAATAATTCACATTCTGGGCTTTCCGTTATAGAGATTTACTCTCAGATCAACTTTTCTTGGTGAGGCAACATACTTCTGAGCTACCTCGGTTTTCTTTGACTCAGGGGAAGCCAGAGAAGACAAACTCAGTCTTATCAGCCAGAGCCAACAAAATAGAGGAGTCTGTCATTTCCAAAATACTCGGTGTATCCCAACATCAAATATAGAATGAGTTAGGTATGTTTCTGGCTTTCATCAGATTATTGAAAGTTGACTCATTTTTAAAGTTTCAGCTTTAATATTGTTAACAGTCATTAGTTAGGTAAATATGACCCATAAAGGTTTCATAGCCTCTGTCTGTAGAAATTCTGGGGAACAGGTCATTTTGGGAAGGCCAGCCTTTGCTAGAGTCCAGACACTAGAAAAGAACACCCAGAACCCCCACTCCCCGCCCCCCGCCCCGCCAATTCTATAGTTTGTAGTGAGGGGAGCAAAATCATATAGTGTGTGAAGAATGTGGACTTTGGAGTCAGATGTGTCTGGACCGTTGTTCAGGTTCCACTTTTTGCTAACTCTGAGATCTTGAGCACGTTATTTAACTTCCTGTTTACTTCATCTGAAAGATGGGGATGACACAGAACTTAATGATTAGAAGTACTGAATAAGATAAGTCACCTAAAGCACTCAGCGCTGAGCCAGACACAAAAAAGGTGCTCACTTAGTTGGAACAGCGACAACTTCTGGTAATATTTCTACTCTACCATCATCTCCTGAGAGCTGTTTAAATCCACTAACATACAGAGCAGGATTTTGTTTCATATACGGTGACAAAGAAAAATCTCGGTTGGGGAGGCACTAGGGGAGGAAGTAGAAAGTGCTGGGTTTGTCGCTCAGCCGGCACCACGCACTGAGTTTGAGGTTGTACAGTCAGACGGGTGACAGGTAGACAGAATCCTCCTTTTTTCTGTTTCCTTTTGATTTGTGTATTGATTTTTTTTTTTTTTTTTTTACATGTGAGGCTTGGCAACATTTTAGCTCAAAGCAGAATTGCAGTTCCTAGGATGAATGGGGAGACCCCAGGCATGAACAGGGTGGCCTTGAGGTCTGAGTGACAAAATGTGACAGGCTATGGAAGAGAGGCTCTTTTCACCATTGCATGGTGCCCCTCACACTCTGGCACACCTGCCACTGTAAACCTTAGGAGCACACAGAAGCAGCCTTGGCAGAGTTCTCAACATGGATCCTAAGGACTGGAGGTTTCCACCTAGTGGTTGGGCACTAAGTGCTGGGAGAGTTGGGTGATGGGGGAGGCAGGTGGGGACAGCAGCTCACAGATCTTTCTGGGTGCAGGTCAGAGGCACCATTGGCGGAAATATCTGGATGGCCAATTTCTAACTGGGGGGCAACCAATGATCATAGAATCTGGTCATTTACTTTGTAGCATGCCTTGAGTCATTATCATGGGCTCTGAGGATCTGTGAAGGCCAGGTTGGTGTTCATATACTTTGTAATAAGGTTAGCATTCATAAAAACATGCAGACTTTGTTAGGTGAAGCAAAAAGACTCCCCAACTCTCACCAAAGTAGTGATGCACAATCTTTGCCTTTATGCATCTACTTTCAGCCGGAATTCCCTGCATCTGGCCATCAACTCCTCTAAAGGGAGAAAAGGCTAAGGTCCTCCACCAACACTCCAGCTCCGGGGAGTGACTTCATGGAGCACTGGGACTCCTGGGCTAAGGAGACCAAGGCAAATGTCCAACTCGATTTCTGCAGGTCTTGGTTTCAGGACATATTTTTGCATGTTTTACATCTCAGAGATGAAACTCATCTCTAGACAACTATCCCCTTGGATAATATTTTGAAATATGTTCAAACTTACAGAAAAATGTGACAAATAAATATACAAAAAATCATGTATTCTTCATCCAGATTCATGAATTTAAAGAATTTATCTTGTGGATACGTATTAGTATTTTTTATGAACCACTGAGAGTAGGTTGCATACTTTATGTCTCTTCACTTCCTAATACTTCAGGGCATGCATCTTCAGAATAAGGATGTTCTCTAATGTTACCACAGTACAGTCATCACATTCAGGAAATTTAACTTTGATGTACGATTTTTATCTAGCCTACAGTATATTCTCTAATTTTGACAATTGTTAGGATAATGCTCTTTGGCCAGTATTTTCCTTTTAATAAAGGTTCCAGTCTAGGATAATTTATTGTATTTTGTTTTTATGTCTAGAGTGGTTTTTGAGGGACTTACAACCTCTGTTCATTTTCTGAAATCCTGACTCAAGATGTGACTGGACCCTTTAATCTGCGCTACGTGTATCGAGCATTCTGATCCATTTGGCACAGAGGGACACCATCTCCACTCTCCCCTGGGCTGCCATGCTCATGCTGGTGACCTTGTGTTGGGATCCTGGATGGTCTTCACCTCAGTGCAGGATCTCTGCATGTGCCTCACTGCAGGATGACAGGGATGAGATGCAGAGTCCTACAGTTTCTCTATCAGGGCAGACGTAGAAATGGCCAGGTTAACAACAGTCACGGGGTGGTAATGCCCACTGACTCAAGACGCTGGGCTAAGATGCTAGAGGCCTCCCCAACTCAATCCCCAAACCTGCTGCTTCTAAAAAGACCTCAAAACAGACGACTACCTTTGACTTTTTGTAGCCCTATTATAACAGGACTTTGTTTCATGAACGATTTGCATGGAGGCAAGAAGTATCTGGTGCGCAGGGCCTGAAGTGGCCTGAGGACAGAGAGGCATCAGCAGGGGCATACAAAGGAAGTCATGGTGTCTGATATTCAATCCCAGTAATGTCACCAGTGTCAGTCCTGCCCCGCTCTGGGAGGAACACCATGGCATGGTGCTGGCAGTGCCAGACAGGTACTCTGGAGGTTCCAGCTTTAGGGATCAGTCTCATTAGGAGAGCCACATCTGGGCACTCATAGAGACCTTGATGCTGGTGGAAGAGCCCAGGAGCTCAGCCAAAGTGAGAACTCTCAGAAGATATGGCTGGCCCCAAAAGCTACCCTGAGGGTGAGTGACAGTGACTCAGAGTGAACTTGTGGACCCCTAGGAAAAACATGGAGTGTGGGGACTGAAGCCCACAGTGAGAAGCACACAAAAGAGAGCAACAGGTTGTTGACTCAGGGGCCTGATCCCGCCTGCACATTGCCCATTCCAGCAGGAGTGGTACACAGCACAGCCACCTCCTGTTGCCTCCCTCCTCAAGGGCTGAGCTGGGTGTTGGCAAGGTGGTGCTTGTAAGTGCCTTTAAACAAGGACTGGCACTTACAATTACATCTCAACTGTGGAGTTTCCAAAAGAAAGTTCCACAGATGACCAGCCCCATGACATGGTCTTCCAGAAGAGACTCCTTAGCATAAAAAAATATATAGAAAACCCTCCAAGCTGTGACCTTTTTTTAGAATTAAGACCTCTGAGGGAAAAAAGTTTAATCCAATGTTCCTGGGGTTGCTCAGCCAGGGAACCATTTTGTATAGTGGTTATACCAGTGTGACTGTGTGTGTGCGTGCACGTGTCTGTGTGTGTGTGTGAGAGAGAGACAGAGAGAGAAAGAGAGAGGGAGAGAGATTGCACATATGTGTGTATGCCTATGTACGTGCGGTAGCCAATAGCATTCCACAGACCCCGCTCTGAAAACATGCTCCTGGTAAATTGACTGCAAGAAGCAGGCCTCTAGCCTGTCCTGCCAAAAGCCCCCCCAAGCCCCGAAATGCATTCTGCAGCTGGCACTACTACCCTCTGGGTACTGATGGCAGCTCCTGACTTGGAGCGTAGCCCCTAAAACAGGGCGTCTTTCTGGGCATAGAACATTCCTACTCTGGCAGTAGAAAGGAAGGAAGTGGTCCAGCTGAGCCTTGGGAATTGAGACTTTTAGGAATTGGGATGTGAAGGCTGAGCCCGCGGAACCCAGAGACCAGCCACAGTCCCATTTGCAGAGGCAACAGGATTTCTAACCAGGCCTCAGGCACTATGACTTGAGTTGTTAAGAGACAGCTGTCTTCACCTGATAGAGGTTTTCACGAGGCCTGAAAATAAGCCCTTCTGGCAAAAATCCATCCTATATGCCCATGAGGCACTTCCAAAATCCAAATGTTATAAAGTCTAACAGCACACAGGAAGCTGATACGTACACCTAACCTGTATTTTCTCACCCAAATGGGGTACCCAAAACTGTGTCTGGAAATAGAGCACACAACAGAGGAAGGCAAGTGGAGTAGGGACGAAGGGAAGAGGGGAGATGGGGAGAGAACAACAGAGAGAGATCTAAGTTAAGCCTTCAGAATTGTGACACTCCCGGCCAGTGCTGGCCATGAGACACCTGCTGAGGAAGGAGACAAAGTGCCCTTTGCTTCTTTTTATTTTATTTTTAATTGATACATAATAATTGTACATACTTACTGGGTACATCATGAGGTTACGATATGTACAATGTATAGTGGTCAAATCAGGGTAATTCACATACATCAACTCAAGCATAGATCATTTTTTTATGTTGGGGATATTCAAAAGTCTCTCTTCTAGCTATCCAAAATATATAATAAATTATGGTTAGGTATAGTCATTCTACAGCGCCCTTTGATTCTGAGCCAGAGAAAAGAGACACACTCAAAAAAGACGTAAAATAACTCTGCTGAGACGAACATCTTGCATGCCCATTTGCTCTGCCAAACAGTCAAATCTCTCCAATCATTTAGAAATACAGGGTTATCTTGGGATATGGAGTGTGTCCCTAACACCAATCTGGACTCACCAACTGGGACTGTATTTCTGGTTTAGAATTAGCATGGACACAAGCNAAAAAAAAAAAAAAAAAAAAAAAAAAAAAAAAAAAAAAAAAAAAAAAAAAAAAAAAAAAAAAGAAAGAAAGAAAGAAAAAAGAAAAAAATACTCATAGAGGCAAAGAATGGAACATCAAGAAAATGCTCTCACAAGCAAAATCTCAGACGAATGACAAGGCTGCCATGAAACCAAGGAATATATGGTAGAAAATTCATTCAGGCAATTAAGGCACGAGGGCCATTAACTTAGTGACAAATTACCAGCCCTGGAGTTAACTGCTGTTTGCTAGCTGGGTGACTTTAGAAGCACTACCAAACCTCTCTGGACTTTATTTCCCTCATCAGTAAAGTGGTGATTAGAAGTTCCTACCCAGTTGTGCTGCTGTGAGGTTTTAAGATTTTCTTAGAACAACACCTGGTACATAGTAAGCATTGAATAAATGATAGCTGTTATGGTTGTTGCTGTTATTGTTAATTTAACGTACAGTATGTTCAGCTAACCAGGACATAGGAAAATGGTAGCAGAATTAAATTCTAAGCAAAAAGGACAGCTTAGCACGTTCTTATATGAGAGGAGGAATCCTGCTGTGAGTTAACTCTTGGTGGCTTTTGCTGGTGATGCTGAGTTACTCCTGGGAAAACAAGCACAAGGCTACTGCTATAGTGTCAAGATTCGACAGTACAATCACTGTGTATCCATGCATCACGTTATTCTATGGATTAAACAATATAATGCATGTAAAATGCTTAGTCCATAGTGGCATTTAATAAATAGCTGCTATTATTTCTGTTATTCTCATTATCAATATCATTACAGCAATAATAATACTGTCACATAATCTAACACGGAATGATCCAATTTACAATCTAACAATCGTGCAGATGGAGTGCTCAGCTGCGGCCTACCTATTTTCCAAAAGGGGGTTAAAATGGATTTTCATCTTTTCCCCTTTTACGGTGAGATAATGAATATAAAAGTGTTTCGTAAATTCTAATGCACATTTCATCTTTTGTCTGAGAAATTAAAAAAAATTAAAAGGCTCTCCCAATTTATGGTCTCCAAGGTATTTTGCCTGCTACACTTTATATTCAAAGTGTTACCAGTACTTTTTCTCCCTGGTTCTCAGCAGTGGAAACGCTACGCCAGTTGAAAGCCTCTGGCTGGTACACAGGAGAAACTCCGCCATCTGCTGGCCGCTCCGGAAAACTGCTCGGGAGAGGCTGCCCACAGGCGGTAACTTACCGGGGTGGTAAAGCAGCAGGACAGCTGAGGGTCACCTGCCCGGTGGTTTGAGGTCCAAGGAGCATGGAGAGCTCAGCCATCATTGCAGTCTCTGGAGGGTCAGAGCTTGAATCCGTCTGCCATGCTGCTGCAGGTATGGCATCTGGCCCTGCCTGTCTCTCAGGACACCTGCCTTTGCCCCTCTAGAAGCAGGTGATAATTCAGAGAGAGCAGGCCTGAGGTGCCAATCACTCTGTTCCTTGGCGTTTTGCCCTATTCCTGGCCTGGCGGCACATCAAAGCCCATTGCCTTCTGGCCTCTGCTGGGGGCTTGGGCAATCACAGGCTCCAGGTCTCGTTGGCCATTTCCCTGCCTTGCCCCAGGGCCTCAGCCATGTGTGAGACAATGTAGCCCACCAGGAATTGAGCAAGGGGCTACCTGCACTGAGCTGGGTGATCAGAAATGCTGGCCAACCCCAGGGATCACTGCGCCGGGCTCCACCTCTCCTGGGCAGTGAGCAGCTCTGGTCAAGTCCCTATTTTAAACACATGTTTCCACACAGAGAAGGCCTCATACACAATGGAAGGCTCTTAGCACCTAGGAAGAGGACTCTAGGAGACTTTCTCAGACAAATGCATGAATGTGTGGATGATGCAGAAGCTGACCCACGCTGGGTACCTACCATATGCCAGGTATTGTCGCATGAGTTTTGATGGATTAAGGCACTGAATCCTTACATCAGTTCTCTGAGGAAGATACTATTACTTTAATTATTTTACAGGTGAGGAAACTGAGGCATAGACAGTACCAGCAGCTTACACAAGGATTTCTGGCTTGCCACTGGTAGAGCTGGGACTTGAACCCAGGCTGCCTGGCTCCAGAATTCACATTTCCAATCCCTATGTTTGATCTAAATACTTGATTTAACATTGAAAGACCAAATACAGTAGTACTCCTTATGCACAATTTCATGTTCATGGTTCCAGTTACCCAAAGTCAATTGGGGTCAGAAGATTTTAAATGGAGAATTCCAGAAATAAACAATTCATAAATTTTAAATTGCATGCTGCTCTGAGTGTGATGAAACCTCACATCAACCTGCTCTGTCTTGTCTGAGACCTGAATCCTCCGTCTGTCCAGTGTGTCTGCCCTGTCTACACTTCCTGCCCGTTAGTCACTTGGCAGTGAGCTTGTTTATCAGACTGACTACCAAGGTACTGTGTGCTTGTATTCAAGAAATTTGTATTTTATTTATTAAAAGCCCCAAAGCATAAGAGCAGTGATGCTGGCATATTGTTGTAATTGTTCTATTTTTATTATTGTTCTCATTAATCTCTTCTGTGCCTAATTGAAACATGTATGCATAGGAAAAAACACAGTATATACAGGTATACAGGGTTTTGTACTAGTCATAGTCTCAGGCATCCACCGGGGGTCTTGGAATATTCGGCTGAAGATAAGGGTGGAGTACTGTAATGCAGTAGAATGAGAGGTCACTGACATGATGGAGTCTTACGATCACAAGCAGAGGCTCTCTGGTACTGACAACGGGGACCCAACTTGAGGGATCACAGATGAGTGATGACTAGAGTGAAAGACGGAGATTTTGGGAAAAGAGGAACCCACGGAGAATCAGGGATAGGTCAGTACAGTATTATGAGAACATGAAAGAGATAGAGACCAACAGGAAAACAAAGTCCAAGGGGCAAAAGACTTATGTATTTACTTAGTCTTCCTATTTATTTATATGTATTATTGAAACTGAATAAGCTTAGCTCAACCACAGGACCCAGAAGCTGGTGGAGCTGAGGAAGGGCAAGGCTGAGAAACAGCATGAAATAGGTCAATTGCCAGACTGGGGGTTGGCCTTGGTGTTAAACCACTGCCCAACATAGCAGGACTGGTAGACCACCTTCCATGGCCTCAGTGTGGTGGACTGCTCACAGCCACCCATCCCCGCCACCGACAGACCCTGCAAATGGCACTGTCACTCTCACAGGGTCTACAAGAAGCCAGGCACTGAGGGTGCAGGGGAGACCAGGAGACTGCACTACGTACTACATGCACCCCACCCTCAGGGAGCTTATAATCTAGTAGGGGCAAGGGAAGGCCACAGAATGCAAACAGGTAAAGTAAGTAAAATAGTTACAAATGGGAAGATATGCTTTAAAAGAAATTAACACTGTGCTGGAGAACACTGGGGAAAAAGACCCACTGAGCACAGAGAAGAACCAAGGATTTGAGCCAGGGGTTCAATGTTTGGTCAGGCCTCTCATTTCGAAGGGGCTGTCATTCCCAATGCTGCGGAGCCTCACAAAGGTACAGGGGGGCAACTTACAGACTGAAAAATATCATACTCGTGGCTCTCACTGGTCCTGTGCCAGGACTTCACCACCACAGTGCAGGACTCAGGCTCTATCCTACATGTTCTTTTAATGAATTCTCCATCTTCTTGTGAGTCAGTGAATTTGAATTCCATTTCATTTTCTATTGTGATAGACAAATTTGGCTTTTCATTTTGCGGGGGACCTGGGAGCCTCAAAAGCAGGCGTTTCTAGCTGCTGGTGCTGAGGAAGGCCTCCAGGAATGGGATGGCTTTCAAGCTGAGAGCTGCAGGGAGAGCTGGGGGAAGAAGGGCACTTCCAGCTGTATCATAAGGCTACTGCCCATTTGGAGGACAAAAGCCACCTCTCAAGGACTTACTTTAAAAAGAAAATTTAAATACTGTTACAAAATAAAAGATTTTGGTAAGTTCCAGTCGAAGGGCTTAGAATAAGTCCAAGACAAACTGATTCTAATTTAGCTCAAAGTGGGAAGAACAAAGACCTTCTGTACAACTTAACGCTATCTTTAAGCTTGATTTCTTAAGATTCACAGGGAGAGATTTTGAAATGAATCACTGAATTGTAAGAAGCTAGGTCACTGGCAGATTGTGTATCTCAGATTCATCCTGCTTCTGAAAATAGGCATTAAAACTGCAGCAACCTGGAAAAAATAAAAGCTGAAGTGGAATTTTAAATGACAGCCATAAGGACATGTCTTGTGGCGAAAGATGGTGGCTGGACAAGGAAGGGCTTATCGCCTGTCCACCAGGTGGGTGTGATCTCCAGCTCTTTCCTCAAGCGTTTCCATGTTTTGCCCAGGACAACCAGCTTTCTCATTTAGGCTGGAGTTGAGGGTGCTAAGAGTTTTGTTTCGTTTTGTTTTTTCACAACTACCTGCACTTTGAGGCCAAGAAAGTGAGATTGACTCATGAGAGATGGTCCTATTTGGACCAGAGGCAAAGCAACAACCAGCACATCTAGAAGAACTTGTCTCTAGGGGTAAAGTGTTTGTGTGTTGATAATATAAAATTAGATGACAGCATCCCCTTGTTCTCCTCCTGATCACCAAGGAGGAACTGAACCTTCAGAAATCCACTGTTAAAATTTCTCTTTAACAAGTGATGCCCTGGCTAAAATCCTTCATCACATTTTGCATCTCTTCCCCTCTAGATGAGTTTCCCAGGAGAAGAGCTCAGTCAGTCTCCCTCCCTGGTGATTCGACCAATGTCTAAAACATCACTGGTCCTCATTGTTTATTAAATGACTGAATTGTCAGATTATAAAAATCCACGTATACTACCAGAGAAGTCTCTCTGGTTGTTAGAAAAGGATTGGTTTCTCCTAGCTCAGCAGTCGCTGAGAACCAGCCATTCATTGAATAACTCATTCACTTCACTACCGTATATCTAGCAAGGACCTTAGTAAGTGCCAGACCCCTTGCAAGGTTTTCCAGACACAGCAGCAAATAAAACAGACAAGATACTGGTTCCCAGGGAAGTTGACAGTGGGTAAGACCAGGGATCATCACACATTTCTATAAAGAGCCAGAGCAAACATATTTAAGGATTTGCAGGCCACATGCAGTCTCTGAAGCATATTTTCTTTGTATTTTTTTGTATATTTGTTTTTAACAATCCTTAAAACTATAAAAACCATTCTCATGAAGGGTTTTTCAAAAATAGACCACGGGCCACATTTGGCTCATTAGCCATAGTTTGTCAGCCTTGTGTAAGACAGACATTAAACAAACGCCCTGATGATGACGTCAGTACAGGTGAGAGAAGCATGTAGGAGAGTGAGAGAGGAAAAAAGGGCTGCACATGAACATGATTCCAAAGGAGGCCAGGAGGACCATTGAAAGTGATGTGATAGAGGAGCAGGGCTAACTCAGCAAAGAATGTGTGAGGGTGAGGGAGGATGGCGAGGGGGCGGAATGAAGGTGGAGGGGTCACAGGTAAAGGCTTTGACCAGCAGAGCTGAGCAGGATCCACTTTAAAGAGGCTTGTCAACTGTCTCAGGAGCTTGGATTTCACCTAGGTACAACGGAAGCCTTGTAGGGGTGGGCTTTAAGGAGAGGGGTGCCTGGAGCTCCCTGAAATTGAAGGAACTCTTCTGGCTGCCCGGCAGGTTCTACTTTGAGAAAGTAAGAGGCCAGTGCACTCTAGCCTTGTGCTGTAGGTCTAATTGTGTCCACTTCTCCCCCAACCCCAAAATGTGTTGAAGTCCTAACCCTGTACCCCTTGGAATGTGACCATATTTGGAAATAGGGTCATTGTAGATATGTTAAGAGGAGTTCCTCTTAACATTGGAGTAGGGACCAACAAATGCCTGGTGTCCTTATTAAAAAGCAAGCCTGTGAAGACAGGCCTGCCTTGACAGAGGGACAACCCCAGATGACATGAGGACAGAGAATGGCATGTGCAGCTGCAAGCCAAGGAAGGCCAAGGATGCCAGAATCCACCAGAAGCCAGGAAGAGGCAAGGGAGGACTCCCCTGCAGGCTCAGAGGGAGCCTGGCCCTAGTGACACTTTGATTTTCAGATTTCTGAATGGTGAGATAATAAATTCCCATTGCTTTAAGCCACCCAGTTTGCAGTCCTTTGTTCCAGCAGCCCTAGGAAACAAATACACCTAACGGGTGACAATGACTAGGACTATACATAACCAAGAAGGAAAGAAATGCACTGCTTTGAAATACATTTTAAAGATAGAATTGAAGAGCTCTGAGAAGGGAGAGAGCTTTCCTTTGCTATAGGAAAGTGGGGGAAAGGAGGTGTGCAGACTGGCAATGCACACCTGGCTACTGTCCTTGGTTCCCTTTGGAAGGGCAGCAGTGCTTAGAGGGAAGGAAAGAAAAATGAGCTTATAAAATACACCTCTCCATCCTTTGCCTTGTTAAAATAGGGAGTATGACTTTCATAATAAAAAGAATAGAGTAGAAAAGTACATGAGAAAACGGAAGGAAAGGTGGGTGCAGTGGCTCACACCTATAATCCCAGCACTTTGGGAGGCTGAGGCGGGTGGATCACGAGGTCAAGAGATCGAAACCATTCTGGCCAACATGGTGAAATCCCGTCTCTACCAAAAAATACAAAAATTAGCGGGGAGTGGTGGCGCATGCCTGTAGTCTCAGCTACTCGGGAGGCTGAGGCAAGAGAATTGCTTGAACCCAGGAGG
>NW_016107363.1:5417668-5430420 GCF_001604975.1 Cebus imitator
GAAGGGTATTCCATGTTGGGAAGCTTGCCTTGCTTTGAGGGGTCTTCTGAGTTTTGACCAAAAGAAAGCGGAAAGAGATATAGCAAACAGACACAGAGATATCTGTGGGAGACAGAAACACGTGGCTTGAGAGAACAGCCCCCTCTGGGCACATGTTCTTCATTGGCCTTCCCAGGTCGGGCTGGTGCAGGATGGGGTAGCCCTTCTAAGTGCTATGTTAGCTTTGGGCACTTCCTTTAGAGGAATCACACCACGGAAGAAATAAAAAAGGTTGAATGTTATTTTAATTGAATTTGTTTTCAATTTATTTTCAGCTGTCTAGGGAAAAACCTTTTACACTCCCATCACTTGATTCCTTTTTACTTTGTGTCCATTATCCTCATAATGAGCTTTTAACGCATTAACGCAGCCCTGTTTGCCAAAGAGTGATTCACGTTGGTCAAATCAATAAGTAGCAAAAGCATAAAAATGTACCAAACCGAGACACTGAACCAGAGAATAAATGGAAAACTTGGGCTTCCACTTCCTTAAAAGTGGAGGCTGCGTTCCGGTGACGTTTCTGATGCTGCAGTATCAAGGTGAAGATACAGAAGTTCCTCTACTTCCTAAATTCCAATTCTCAAATGTCAACCGAGCTGTCAGAGGAGGATGTGGGAGCCAACAGGAAGCTCTCCTGCCTGTCAGTGGCATTTAGCCTCAGCCTTCCCCTCTGAAGTTGTCTCCCAGCAGGGTGCTGTAGTTGAAGCAATATAAAAGTATTTGTGATGAAAAGCGGACAATCACAGTGCAGACTTCTATGGAATCTTCTTACGGTTCAAGGGAAGTAAAGAAGAGTGGGAGCTTTTGCCATCCCTCTATGGTTCATGCTTCTAAACATCCATATAGAGGACATCTATTGCGCATTGTGTAGTGCCACCTTTGGCTTACAGAAAGTAAAACAGCTCTTCATACTGTAACATGGGAACTCCTTTTGAGGGCTTATCATGCTGCTTAATCCCAGCAAGAAGGAAGATTTGCTCTGGTGTGCTCCCCAGAATGGTAGCAGAGAGGGGACCATTGACATTCAGCTAATCCAGAGCTTCTCCCATGCCTACCTCTGCCAGGATCTTAGCCTGGGCCAACTGGGAAGCTCATAATGATTGAGTAGAGAGCTTATATATACTTCTCTCCTATTAATTCTGTCCTCTAAAGAACTTTAATACATAAAAGAAGTAAGAAACAGCTAGAAACAGAGGAGTCCAGAGACCAGATAATATTTGAACCATCAAACCTCCCCAGCTTCCCTGATCCTTGCCTATCTGAGATGTGGTTGCTAAGGATGACCGGACTCGTGCGCTTTCCTCAGCATTCTTTCAGTTAGTACTGAGAAGCTCATCATGATCAAGTGGAGACCCCAAACTGTATTCAAAGCAACACTGCTTCTCTGAATTTGACCAAACACTGCAAGAAAAATGCATTTGCTTCAGGAACTTTGGGAATCCCTGCATACTCAATTTGTCTCTATGATACTCCAAAGTTCTGCAGCAAAGAATTCTCCTTACTCTGGTTTAATGTGATGTTTTCTATACTTTTTTGACTGAGAAAGCTTAAAAAAATTAAAATATTTTAATTAAAAACATCAATTCACACTGTGGAATACAAGGAAAGTATTTAACCTAAGAATCGTTTTAAGAAAACTTAGTGTATTACTGGTCATTAGAGAAATGCAAATCAAAACCACAATGAGATACCATCTCACACCAGTTAGGATGGTAATTCTTAAAAAGTCAGGAAACAACAGATGCTGGAGAGGATGTGGAAAAATAGGAATGCTTTTACACTATTGGTGGGAGTGTAAATTAGTTCAACCATTGTGGAAGATGATGTTGCGATTCCTTAACAGTCTAGAACCAGAAATACTGTTTGACCCAGCAATCCCATTACTGGGTATATACCCAAAGGATTATAAATCATTCTGCTATAAAGACACATGCACACATATGTTTACTGCAGCACTATTTACAATAGCAAAGATTTGAAACCAACCCAAATGCCCATTAACGACAGACTGGATACAGAAAATGTGGCACATATACACTATGGAATACTATGCAGCTGTAAAAAAGAATGAGATCCTGTCCTTTGCAGGGACATGGATGAAGCTAGAAGCCAACATTCTCAGCAAACTAACACAGGAACAGAAAACCAAACACCACATGTTCATAAGTGGGAGTTGACAACTGAACAATGAAAAGGCACGGATACAGGGAGGGGAATGTCATACACCAGGACCTATCAGGGGGTTGGGGACAAAGGAAGGAAGAGCGTTAGGACAAATACCTAATGCATGCAGGACACCAAAACTGGGTTTTCATGTGTTGACAAATGTATTCATGTCACATCACCCTCCTAACCAAATTATGCCACTGGTATCTCTTTCAGTCTCCCCCACAAAGCATGCGTTCCTTTGGGGCAAATGTGGGGCCTTATGCATTTGTGATGTAGGTATTCATTACCTACTCATTAGATAACTGACTGTGAAAGAAGAAAAGCTATTTAGGACTCATTTCTTTGCCAATGACAAAAAACTAGATCAGATAGCCTGAAAACATAAGTACTTACTGAGAGAATGCTGGGGGAAGCGCACAGACCTGGACCCTTTGATCAGCCCAGTCTCAGAAAGGCGAGGATCAGGAAAGCTGGGGAGGTTTGATGATTCAAATATTATCTGGTCTCTGGACTCCTCTGTTTCTAGCTCTTTCTTACCTCTATCCTCTATTAGGGGTCTTTAGAGGGACAGAATTAATAGGATAGATGTGTATTAAAAGGGGAGCTTATTAAGGAGTATTGACTCATATGATCACAAGGTGAGGTCCTACAATAGGCCATCTGCAAGCTGAGGAGCAAGGAAGCCAGTCCAAGTCCCAAAACCTCAGAAGTAGGGAAGCCAAGAGTGCAGCCTTCTGCCTGTGACCGAAGGCCTGAGAGCCCCTGGCAACTCACTGGTGTAACTTGAGAGTCCCAAAACTCAAGAACTTGGAGTCTGTTGTTCGAAGGCAGGAAGCATCCAGCACAGGAGAAAGATGCAGGCTGGAAGACTCAGCCAGTCTAGTCTTTCCACGTTCTTCTGCCTGCTTTCATGCTGGCGTTGCAGGCAGCTGATTAGATGGTGCCCACCCAGATTGAGTATGGGTCTGCCTTTCCCAGTCCACTGACTCAAATGTTAATCTCCTTTGGCAACACCCTCACAGACACACCCAGGATCAACACTTTGCATCCTTCAGTCCAATCAAGTTGACACTCGATATTCACAACACATGTTCCTTTCTGCAAGTTGGCTTTGTTCTCCCAAATAGCCAATCCTCATAGCTATACAACTAAAGAAAAAAAGTGGCACCCTCTTAAACATTTCCAGAGAAGAATTCTAATTGGCTTGACGCATGGTCTGGGCCTACTATGACTTGCCTGCCTTAATCTTGCGCCCATTCCTGAGGCTGGGTACTATAGTTAGCAGCTCTTAGGAGAATCGCATAGTTGGAGTGGGGAAAAAATGATGCCCTAAAGAAGCAGGAGAGATGTTTCACACAGAAGCAAGGTGTTCAGGTTGACATATTATACGTGTCTATATAGTTATGAAGAAAGGACCACCAGTTCTGGGGAAAGAACCATAACCATTCTACCCCTTCCTTCATGCTCTCTAAAATCAGCCAAACCACAAACGTTGTTATGGACAAAGCAGCCCACTTAGCTCAGGTGCTGCCCTTGCATTGTGCGTGTAACCTGTGTCTGCTTCTCCCAGGAGGAAAGCACACAGGGCTAATTGCTTTAACAGGTGCGGTACTTTGTTGGTGATTCTGTGCCTAATCTGCTCATTATGCAGCTTATGTCATTTTATAAGTGGATAGAAATAGGGTTATCACAGGAGAAATGAGCTCTCTTGTTTCTTGAGAAATTCTCTTAAGCCTAGACAAAGGGGTTTTAAGTTTATCAAGCTGCCCTTTGTGACACCTCATTCTAAATGAGTGATATATTAATCACTTGTTGATTTTACTGAACAATTAAAGATGTTTTACAGGTTAATCAAATCTTTGGTAGAATTTCCTATTTATTGAGACCTTCTGTTTTGCAATTTTGAAACGTCACCTAACCAGAATGTTGACTTATAATATAAATTGCAAACAAGGGTTGTAAAATAACATATTCCCCTCCTTGTACTCCTGATAAAGTGTTCTTTGTTCTATCACATCTCTCTGCATAGCTATATCCACCCATTAATCCATTCCATCTAGCCAGCCATCTGTCTATCGGTCAGCCTGTCTGTCTGTCTGTCTGTCTGTCTTGGTGTGGTTTGCCCTACCAAAACTCATGCTGAAATTTGATATCTAATGTGGCAGTGTTGGCAGGTGGGGGCTAGTGGGAGCTGTCTGGGTCATGGAGGTGGAGCACTTATGAATTGATTAATGCCCTCCCAGGAGCTAAGTAAGTTCTTTGGAATGGACTACTTCCCAGGAGAGTGGGTTGTTTCAGAGTCTGCTTTCCTTAGTTTTTCTCTCTCACTGTGTAATTTCTTTGTACACTTTCTGCCATGAGTTGAAGCAGCCTGAGGCCCTCACTAGATATAGCTGCCAAATCTTGAACTTCCATCCTCCAGAACTGCGAGCCTAATAAATCTCTTCTCTTTGTAAATTATGTAGCCTCAGGTATTCTGCTATAGCAATAAAAAGCAAACTAAGACATCTACCTGCCTATCTTCCTACCAATGAAGGTTTTAAAATCTGGTAGACTTGTCCAAGTAGATGCTTATCATCAGTACTACGCAGAGGCATGTGATTGTTTGGAGTTAGAGAATGGCAACTCCACCTTCTACTTGAGGAATTGGGGTAGATTCAGGCTCAGTGTTCCCTAGCTGCCTTATTCTCTGGACCAATCACAAGTGGGGATGCTCTGGTGGCGGAAACAGACCCACAATTCAAATTCACACCAAGAATCACTCCTTCAGAGCCACTGGAATGAAAAACATTACCCACACCAGTTTCTCTGCCCAGCAGATTGACCACAACTATGCAGACTCACTCATGAACCGTAAAGCTTGCGGGACACTTTTGTACCTCCCAACCCCTGCCCTCTTCAACGCCACTGACTCTTATATCTTAACACTCTCCAAACTCCGTCTCCAGAATCAGGTCATGTTTTCAGCAGAAAACAGAAAGGAAAAGGTTGGACTCCCTAATGAACAATCTCTTGAGAAAGTATCTTTAAAATTAAACACTGTTCTCATGCACACCCACACCTCATGCAGCCCCGCCTGAGTCCACAGAATGCAGCAGGATCTCACTCCCCATCTGCCCCTCCTCACCTCGCACTCCTAGCCAAACTCTCCCAGTGTGCATGGTCACTTTTTCATCTGTTGTTAAATATTTACTTCTCAATGAAAAATTTGTGATTTTATGCACACTCAGAATCTTTGGTTTTAGGACAAGGTCTTTTGTTCTCACGTCTGGGCATTGTTTTCTTTTGCCTTCAAGATGAAAAACTAACATTAAGCAGCAAATGTTCAAGGGGCATCTACCATGTGCCAGAAACTGCTTTGCAAGGCATGGGGGACCTCGTGGTGAGTAGAGTCTACTGGGGAACAGTCGCCTGTCAATTGAAGCACAGCCTGGTACAGAGCTGCAGGGGGCAGGACAGCATGGTGCTGTGAGCCAGAGGACTCACTCTCAGCATATACTCAGGTGGTCTGGGAAAGCTTCCTAGACAAGGTGACTCCAAACTGAGGTCCCAATAATGAGTTGGAGTTAGGCAAGTGAATGAGGGGTGCACAGACAGGAGAGGACAGAGGATGACTGGTTGCTGAGTGGTACAGGCAGCAGGTGGAGTTTTCATGCAGAAAAATAGCCTTTTAAATTAAACAGGGACAGAAAGAGAAAGAAATCAGACAAGACAAAAGAAATGCATCCTGATAGGAACACAGTGAGAGACAGATGGATGCTAATGCTGGAAGAACTTTGTAGGCCACATTCAGGCTGATCTTGCAGTGAACAACCCTCTTAAAAACCTTCTAGTGGGCTTGGCTCTCTCTGGCCACCTACAGGGACTGGATTGAAGAGGGAAGGGCAAAGCTGGAGTCAAAGCAGCCTGCTTGGCAGCTGAGGCAGCGATGAGCAGTGTGAACAAAGGCGGATACAGAGTATGGGAAGCAATGCAGCACTTGGTGACCTGGTTGGAACACGGAGAGGTGGCGAGGATGATCCCAGGTTCCTTGAGTGAGGGATGTCATTCACAGAGCTGGTCACACAGGGAAAGGAGACAACCTGGAGACAGATCATGGACCTGGGAAAAGGTGACTGTAACATATGTGTGAGTGTATGGAGCCCGCCCACCATGTCAAGTCACTCAAGGTGGGCCAGATCATGCTGTACTGACAGTCAGAACAAGCTGGGTAACTCACATTGCATGTCTGTCAGTTGTGGGCTATGGCTCTGCCCATATCACCTTCACTCTGGGATCCAGGCTGAGAGGCAGCCTCCAACCCGAACACTCACCTTTCTCATGGCAGAGGAAAAGACTCTGAAGTGACACACTTTACTTCAACCCACTCATATAGTTTGGATATGTGTCCCTTCCCAAATCTCTTGTTGAAATTTAATCCCCAATGTTGGAGGTAGGGACCTTGTGGGAGGTGATTGGATCATGGGGCGGATTTCTCATGAATGGTTTAGCACTACCCGCTTGGTGCTGTCCTCATGATAATGAGTTCTCATGAGCGCTGGTCATTTAAAAGTCTGTCACACCTTTATCTTCTCTTTCTTGCTCCTGCCCCTGCCATATATGTCTGTACCCTCTTTACCTTCTGCCATCATTGAAAACTACCTGACACCTCCCCTGAAGCAGATGCTGCAATGCTTCTTAACTGTGAGCCAATTAAATCTCTTGTCTTATAAATTACCCATTCTTAGGTATTGCCTTATAGCAATGCAAGAATAGCTTAATACACTCACACTGCATTGGCCAAAACAAGTCACATGGATTACCTAAGTGGGACAGAGGTGTGTAAATCTCTCAGAGGGAAGGGAGATTTGATGGAATAGCTAGCACACTCTACCACGCATAGGAGAGGTGGCTAGAAACCCATTTACAACAACCACTCAAAACAAAACACTAGTTTCTCCCATTCCCAGTTGGTGGAGCTGCTTATGCAGCAGCACTTTGGGATACTTGCTTAAAAGAAGCAAATGGACAGGTGAAAAGGGCAATCTCTCATTCCAAGATTCAAGCATCCCCATGTTCATCTTCGTCTATGTGGCCTCATGTAAGTCCATTGCCTGTCTGAATTTGAGTTTCCTCATCTGCCACATTAGGGTACTAAATATACAGGCTCTTTAAAAGTTCCTTCCAGTTCTGAGATTCAGTGGATCTGACCTCCACTCTGCTTCTGTGGTCTGAGCACCTGATTCTCAGGCCTTTTACCTTTCAGTTTCAAAGGGAAGGATCTAAGTGCCACATGGGTACGTCATAAGGTTCAGAGAGGTGCCCAAGCCTCTGTGATTCTTGGGGCATGTGTTCTGCCAGCTCCTCATTTCACACTGCTCTGAGAGGATCTGCTTTCTCTGCTGGGTCCTGTCTGCTGCACTGCATTAAGGACTAACACCTTACGCTTGACCTACTTCTTAATTCTTTCCTGAGAAGGCCTCATGGCACCTTTAGCTATGGCTTGTCATCCCATGCAACTGTGAGAAGGCCAGAGGCTGAGCACTTGGACCCTCCCCTCCAACCCCAAGTTGTCGGCTTCACTTGATCCTCCTTCATCTTGACTGATTTCGGGGCCAAGGCTGCCACCGTCCCCTGCTTCTACTTTAATTTCTGTCCTGATGTTCATCTAGTGAACAATGATCCATTACAATGTCTAGGTGCCCAGGGCTGCAAATCTTTTCAAGATATAATCAGTTGAAAAGAAGGATTTTTGCATCGAAGGCTGATACCAACCTGACTGTACACTTATTACCAAGCCTGTATAATTAAAATGAACATTTCATACACACACAAAACTGTCATCTTGATACAGAAAAATATGGGAAGAAAAATTCAAGGAGCCATGGAGTAAAAAGAAAATGGCAGAGGGAGAGGGGTCAGCAGAGAAAGGAAAGAGAAGAGACTAGGGAGGCCTTCCACTGAGAATCACGTGGGCTACGTTAACCTTGTTAAAGTCCACCATGCAGAATGCAATTCGGTTTACTGGTTAATCTGTTTAATTAAGGAAATGGCATTTTGCTGGATTCCCTGGGTCTGCGTTCCTGTAAATGGAGAAGTACTTCCATAGCAGCCACTCAAAAAGTCTGTTCCAAAGACCCCCTTTGAGGGAAGGTATTGTGCAGTGTTCCACTCCCAAACACTGCAGAACTCAGCTGTGTGCCCTTGTGATGGACAGACCCCAAGATGGCCCCAGTGAACTCTGCCTTCTGATACTAATTTGTGTAATTCCCTCCCAATTAGTCCTGGACAGTACTTGCTTCTAATCAACAGAATATGGCAAAGGCAATAGGATGCCACTTCTATAATTATGTTGCATAAGATTTTAACTCCCATCACGCTAGTAGACTCTTTTCCTTGAATGCATGAATGAAACAAGCTTCTGCATTGTGAACTGCCTTCTGGAGAGGGTCACAAGTCAAGAAATGGAGGGCCACCTCTGGCTGACAGCTAGCAATGAAATGAGACCCTCTGTCAATCAGTGAGATTGAATTTTACCAAGACGCTGAGTGAACTTGAAAGAAGATCCTTCCCTAGTTGAGTTTTCTGCCAAGACTTCAGTCCTGGCCAACACCTCAACTGCAACCTTCTGAGATACCTAACAAATGGGTGTTGTTAACAGCAAAGACTGGAATGACACAGTCGAGATGCAGGCTCTGCTGTGGAGTCGGAAGCAGGATCACAAACAGGTGATGTCCCCTTTCCAGAGTTTATTCCCAGTACTGCAGACTCTAGAGTCAGACAGACCTACGAATCATCTTGCCTCTTGTTTATCATTCACTGGGAGAACACAAGGTTACTTAGCATCTCTGAGTCATAAATTACTCTGCTTCATCTGTAGCATGTTTCAACACTGACATCACAGGGTTGCATCACAGAAGACAGTTGCCTTACAGAACCCAGCACAGTGCCTTGCTGAAGTGTATGCTTCAATCCATCACCATCCTTTTATTTCTGTGGTTCAAGGTCCTGCCTGAGGAGTCTAGAAACCCCATGCTCATTTTGGACGGGCTCATACAGTTCCTGACTTCAGCACTCTCCTGAATGGAGAGGGCAAACTAAACCTGATAG
This sequence comes from Cebus imitator, assembly GCF_001604975.1. Taxonomy (NCBI): domain Eukaryota; kingdom Metazoa; phylum Chordata; class Mammalia; order Primates; family Cebidae; genus Cebus; species Cebus imitator. Next base: position 5,426,966 of record NW_016107363.1, read on the forward strand.
GAAATCTGACTTTTCTATCATTCCAAGATTCAAATATCCCCATGTTCAAAGATGTCTCCTTTCTCCTTTTCTCTAGGGAGTGAGGATAGGGTATCATCTAGAACACATGTGAAAAAGTCTGACTCTTATGTTGAAATCCCAGCTCAGACACCTAACAACTCTTATCTGAGCAAATCTAACTTCTCTGAGCTACAATTTCCTCTTCTGTAAAATGAGAATAATAGCATTTTCACAGGATTGCTTTGGTAATTAAAAAAAAAGGATAATCCATGAAAATGCTTAGGATGAAACCTCAATATCTGGTTCACAGAACTCAATAAACAATGGTGGATGCTACTGTAGTTGCTATTATTACTCCTTCTACGCTGCTGCAACTATTGACTAATCTCACTGCTATTAGTTTTGCTAGTGGAGAGACTATAGAGAATAGTGATGGGAAGTATCAGCTCTAGGGTCAGTTTCTGGTTTTGCCCATTATTAGCTGTGTGCTCTTGGGGCAATTTTGCCTGCCTGGTATGAATTGCCTTCCTCCCAACTCTGCTTCTCAAATCTGGCATCTTCTGGACATTACTTTCCAAGGTACTAAGTAATTGCTTTCATTATCTGTTAAAATGATTAAGCTCTTCTCATCAAGATAATTGCAGGCAAATAATAAAATCTCTGTAAATATTTGAATAGTAATCATAAAAATGTAAAGTGGTTTTGACACACAGTGGCACCTAGACTGTAAGGAGAGATCTCCTCTGTTTGAAAGCGGATTGGACTTCATAGTGGCCAGGAAGCTCATTATATGGAAGCTTTGACTTTTGTCTTTGTCCAGACCCAGGCATCTTGCACAAATCCAAGAATATATTATGTTTTAATCTGAATTATTTTGTTAGCCATATTCCTTATTTTACTGTTAAAGCAGATTCAGGAGACTCTGGGAAATAAACACTCATCTTTCTGTGGAAGTAAAAGCATTAATGATTAAGTTTGGATAGGAATTTCTATTTTTTTATAACCTCTACTGAAAATTAACATGGTTTTCCACTTGCAACCTATATCCTCTCCCCAGGAGCTGGCTTCCTAGGGAAAATAGCTAATATTTTGCAGCAGCTATTGAAAGCAAGAACCAGGCTGGTGTAAAATGTGCGTGCTTCTGCATTCCTCTTTCCCTTTGCACAAAAACCACAGCATCAATTGGATGAAATAATAGCTATTCAATTGGTCATTCCCTTATGACTGCAAGCCATTTGGAGCTCAGTCACGCTTACGAAAGCCAGTATCAACTATGTGTAGAAATATCTGGAATGAGATGCTTTGCCACTGACATCTTTCATTCATAATTACTGCAAAGTCTGCCTGCATAGGCCCAGTCAATGGTCAGTCAACATTCCTATTATAAGCTGGAGCAGAGTGAATGGCCAGGGCAAAAATACAAAGCAGACATACACTCAATGGGAACCACAGACCCAAACATCAGAGTTGGCTGGAGATGGTCTCATGAACCACTGAGCTCAGAGGGACAGGCAGGCACCATTTTATGGGGTTGGAAATTAAGTCTCTTCACAATGACACAATGTAGAAGAACATTCTCTGTAAGGTATCATCTTCCATATGGAACTGGATTATTCCCCTGTTGAGTTGCTTGTTGCAGGTGCTTCTGCATTGTGTTGGTGCTGAAGGTCTTGTCATAGGAGAACACATTTTAAATGGGCATGGGTCACATGGTTATACCCAATTGATAAACAATTCAAATTAGAAAGCATGAGCAAGTACTTCTTTTCCCAAAAAAGATACCTCAGTCCGTGGCATTGGGGTGAAGACCCTACTCTGTAACAGCAAAGAGTAGATGATCAGGGATTATCATTGAACTAGCCTAGGAATGTTAGAAAGTGATTTGGCTTTTGATGGGTTGCTAGTGCAGGATTTGCTTGCATTGTACTCCAATTTGGTAATTTTCACTTTGTCAGCATGAAGTCATTCTGAGCCTTAATTCAGAATATTCTCATAAACCTTGTAAGTTGGCCAATGTTAAATGTTGTAAGTGCTTAGCACCTGCTACCGAGAGGTATTTTCATTTAAACCACTATTTTGTAAAGACTCATCTCCTGCAAATTACTAAATAAGGACATCAGAGTTTTTGAGTTTATGAATGTCCCTCATAGTCAGAGTTTCACAGAAAATCCTTTTAGACACCATTATTCTTGGCCATGATGGATGTTACTACCCGAATCTAATTTAGCTAATTTTCCTGCCTTTCTCCTGTACTAGCACAGAAATGAGTATTAATTTACCATTAATTTAGTGTGCTAACCCTTAATTAGCAGCAAGCCTGCTCTGAAATAGCCGATATTGAAAGCTCAGCAAACTTTTATTCAAAATAAAGTCACCATTGCGTGTGTGTGTATAAATACAGGCACACATACTTTCACATCTCCATCCAATAAATTGTAGGGATCTGTCACACAGATATTTGCTTTGAGTACATTAGCAAACTTAAATGTTACCATAATAGTGTGGTTTATCTAAGAAACAAACAGACTTGGACATGAATAGCTGCCTAAAGAAGTCCTCAGAAATGGTCCAAAGAACCTCTCAGGTTCAGGGAACCGCAGGGAAGCTCCACGTGAAATTATATGTCTGTGACAATGGAGTCAATGGAGTGTCTTTTAAAAAACGTATTATTTCATTTAATGTCTTCCCGGTGACCTCTAAAGATGGTCTTTATTAGGCCAGGCACGGTGGCTCATGCCTGTAATCCCAGCTCTTTTGGAGGCCAAGGCTGGTGGGTCACCTGAGGCAGGGAGTTCTAAACCAACCTGACCAACATGGAGAAACCCAATCTCCATTTTAGGAGAAATACCTAATGTAGATGACAGGGTGATGGATGCAACAAACCACACATGGCATGTAACAAGCCTGCACATTTTGCATGTGTACCCCAGAACTTAAAGTATAATACATAAATTTTTTTAAAATAAAATAAATAAATCAATCAAAATACAAAATTAGCTGGGTATGGTGGTACATGCCTGTAATCCCAGCTACTTGGTAGGTTGAGGCAGGAGAATCACTTGAACCTAGGAGGTGGAGGTTGCAGTGAGCTGAGATTGCACCATAGCACTCTGTCCTGGGTGACAGAGCAAAAACTCTGTCTCAAAAAAAAAAAAAAAAAAAAAAGTTGGTCTTTATTAATTCCTTTTACTGCTGAGGAATCCAGGGTTCTGAGAAGTTTATTTATTCATCTGCCCATTTATCCATTCAACTAATATTGAATGACTACTATAGGAAAGGACTCTCCTGGTGGGGCTACGGCAGGGACAAAACTAAGCTCTGCTGTCACAGGACTGTACATTTTAGAGAGAGTAAATAACTTACCCAAAGTCACATGTTCAACTAGGATCAGGGCCAGAATTCCAAGTCATGACTGCTTGATTTCTATGCTCTATTCTTTTTTTTTTTTTTTTTTT
>NW_016107363.1:5431423-5486961 GCF_001604975.1 Cebus imitator
CACAGCTTCTGCACAGCAAAAGAAACAATCATTAGAGTGAATCGGCAACCAACAGATTGGGAAAAAATTTTTGCAGTTTACCCATCTATGCTCTATTCTTAACCAGGACACTATGCCGCCCTCTATGGCGGGAGAATATTCGGAACAAGTAACAAGTCTTGCCTAGTATTTAACGTTGCTTTCTCCTAAAGAGATACCGGGTGTTGCCATGCCATAATAGCTCCTCTATTAAACCAGGCTGAATGCAATGTCTTCTTTCCCTCTCCCTCTCCTCTCTCCTCCCTCTCCTATTTTTAAGGCTTTAGACATGCAGGCAGCAATTCTTAATGCCAAACTATGCCAGACACTGCTTGCTCAATATCTATCCTCCCTTCTTTTCTTACGACCAGAGCCACAATTTTGCTTGGGGGCAGGACTATCTAAAAATTAGTATCTCAGGCTTCTTTGTGCGAGGGATGCTTACGTGACTGAATTCCAGCAAATGAGGTGCTAGAAGCAGCCCACTGGGTGGAGCTTCTAGGAAAGCATCGTTTGCCTGGTGAAAAAGGACAGACTCTGCTGGCCCTGGTCTTGTGGGGAGCAGGGGTGAGATTCCTGAAGGGGCAAGAGGATCTTGAGACTGTGAGGGTAAGGGTCATTTGCTAAGGATTACAGAACAGGAAGCCAGAAGGAGCCTGAGTGCTTGAGGATTTACTCATCGACCACACAAGCCGTAGGATATCTCCCTGGACATGAGAAAAATACACCAGCACTAAGCCACTGAATTTGGCTTTTTGTATATGCAACTGATTTACAATACCATTCTTACACACATAAAAAATATACTGTTGATAAACTCATTGTTGAATAACACCACCTCTACACCATCGCCATTTACTGTACTTTGCCCTGCATAAGGCACCATGCTAAGTTTCACTACATTGTATCATTTATTCATCATAGAAAAATTCATTAGGGAGGTATCATTATCTTATTTTAGAGATGAGAAAACTGAAGCTAAGGGTGTTTAAACAACTTGTGCAAGTTAGAATGAGCCGGAATACAATGGAACTTGCATTCAAATCTGGCTCCAAAACCTTAAGCACCTGATTTGATCTTTATAAAATCACACAAGTAGCCATTGCTGGTATTTGAAAAATACTATCATCTTGATATTTAGCTAAGATAAATCTGCATCCATCTCTGATTTCTTCAGAATCATTTCAATAAAATATTCTTCCCCGACATTATTAAAACCTAACAATTTCCAATTCCTTTCTCTTTGTAACTTCAAACAACATAACATAACAAAGTGTGCAAAGCATACCTCCATGTTCTCTGCATATTCAGATAAAAACTATAGCCTATTTGCTCATCTTCTGTATATCCAAGATTTCCAAGACATCCAATATTTTGAGTCACTAATATCCCAATCTTCAGTCTCTCTCCCCTTTTGACTTATTCTGACCATATCAGGATAGAGATTAGTGTTGAAAAACATCATTAAAGGGGGAAGTTTAAGAAGGATGAACAAGCTCACAGATGCCAATACGGATGTCAAGGGAGAAATACTCAGAGAGGGCACCCTTGGCTTCTGCTTCCAGCCTTTGCTTCTCTCTTCCCCCTGCCTCGGTGTCCTCCTTCACACCTTCAGGCTTGTCCCTCTAGATCCCAAATGCTCTGGGTCTAGTTCCTTGTTGTTGTTTTTCTCCTTTGTAGGCTAATCTATCTATTACCCATTTGGGACTTTTTGTTTCTTTGAAGCTGTTTGATATTTCATTAGAGAGGGTTCAACATTTTTTTTTACTTTGTTCAAGGTTAAATACATATTTCACACACACACACACACACACACACACACACACACACACCTCCTGAGCTATGCTTCACCCAGTCTTTAATTTATGTACCTCATGCCTGGTTGAGTCACCTATATGAACACACAAAAATTCTACCTCAAAGCTCCTGGCAGGTGTGTTCACAGGACCAATTTAAGTGGTTAGCTGCCCAAAGCATTAGAAGGAATGTGGTACTCATTCTCCTCATCTACCGAAACCGACCATGTACTTCAAAATTAATACCAGAGCATAAAGTAAACATAAGCCCAACTCTGAGTTTTCTATGATTATTTGCATTCTTTCCATTTGAAATTTCTTGTTTAAAACTGTCTACGTATATACACATGTATGTGTGTGTGTGTGTGTGTGTGTGTGTGTGTGTATGCGCGCGCGTGCATGGATGTCTGTTCTGCTGGTTCCCTAAGCGCAGGCTCACACTGTCAGTCTGTCAGCCAGATGGACAATCTAGAACTAGGTACTCAAATTTTTATGTTTTATTTTAGTCTTACTTCATACATGAGGTAAAAGCTTGATCATCGAGTGCCTGGGTCTTAAACAGAGAAAAACATGAAAGTTAGAGAAAATGAGACCAACCCAGAGAGAAGTACAGTATACTATTCAATTATATGAAACAAATAGGAATTGGTGTCTATATTGCCCACAGTCAAGAAACACCATTGCTATTCGTCCATATGTGATAGTAATATTTCACTTTGGATTGACATGTTGGTTAAATGCTTCTTTGGAAAGGTTGTCTATATTTTTTTCTATCCATACTATTAAATGATGGGTCTATGTAATTATCTTGCCCAAACATACTTAATTAGGTACTTAAAATACATGACTTTTAGTTGATTGATGATGTATATAAAGAAACCAAGTTCACACTTCCACCTTTCTTACTTCACATTTAAAATTTTGAACCAAACTTAAACTATATGTCACTAATAAGGTGAATAATACTTTCTAACTGGCTTTTTTGGTTGTTTTTGGAAAATAGTTATAGAAAAGTACAAAGAAAAGAATGGCACTCATTCATATTTCTGTGACTCAAAATTTATCGTCATTGATACATTTGTTTTTTCTATATATACCTTGTTAAAACAATGATGAAAGTTGAATGCAAACGCAGCTCGCCTTTTAAAAAAGTATTAGAACATCACAGAGAAAGCCAAGTGCTCTTTTTCTACCATCATCACTTCTCTCTCCATCTAACTTCTTTCCATTTCTCTCCCTTCCTCCAAAAGTGCCACCTATAACCACTTTTGTACATTGTCTCACAGTTCTTTAAAAAATGCTTTTACATCTATCTATGTCCAAATTAAATATGCAGTATTGATTTTTATGTTTTTCAAGTTCAGATTTTACTCAGGCAGAGCATTAGTCTTCAAAGCACTGTTTGAGAAAAGCTCATATCAGTGAGCGCAGGAAAAGAACTTAATGCAATTAACACCGACTATTTAATTCAATTTTTTGACACTTTTAGCAAACAAAGAAGAAAAGCGACTTTCCTTCACCTGGAAAAAGAAATTAACAAAAGCCCTAGAGCAAAAGGCATCTTTAGTGGTGGAATATTAGAATACCTTTTAAAGCTAAGAACAAATAGCTGTCTCAACATCCGTTCCATAGATTTAGGCCAGTGTGGTAAAGACATAAAAAAATAAGTGGAAGGCATAAAGGCTGGGAAGGAAGAAATAAATCTACCATAAGTCACATGGGGTATGATTTTGTTTTCATGGCAATCCAAGGGAATCTACAGACAAAGAACTAATAAACTATTTTGGCAAGTTTTCTAGATAGAAGTTGAGTACATAAGAATTCTCCATGTTCTTATGCACTAGCAACAACTCAGTAAAAATGCCACTTACAATGATAAGCCAAACTATAACATGTTGAGATAAAAAACAAATGTATGTAATAATTTTATGGAGGAAATTATAAAGCCTATATAAAATGTTTTCTATCAAAATGAGTTACACACACATATATGCCATGTTAATGGCAAGATCCAATGACAAAAATGACAACTTTGTTCATATTCATCTATATATTCACCAAAACATAAATTAAAACCCTAGTTTTATTATGGAACTTCATAAAATTATTCTAAAATGTATACAGAGCATTGACAAATCTGGAATAGCCTGCTCAAGTTTGGATTAAGACAACGTGAGGGTACTAGTCTTGCTGGGAGTCAGATTTTATTTTAATGCTTTATTAATTAAGACAGCATGTTGCTCATGGGTATAAACTAGACCAATGACACATAGTAGACATTCTAGAAATAGCTTCACACGAGAAGGAACCAACACACACACACACTGAATACATGACAAGGGTTGCAATTAAAAAAATAGAGCATTAAAAATAGTCTGGAATAAGTGGTCATCTTTTGGGAAGAAGTTTTATAAAGATATCTATATCACAACGTAAACCCCAGTGCATTAAAGACATAAATATGAAAAGTTAAACTAGAATTTGTAAAAGACAACATAAAGGAATATGACTTAGAATGTGGAAGGATTTTCTTGACTAAAACACAAGTATTGAGCTTAAAAGTAAAGACCAAATTTGTATATTCGATTTCAAACTTCTCTATCACAAAAGAGGCTATAAACAAAAGGAAAAATTAGCCAGATTATGAGTAACATTAACGCTACATATGACTGACAAAGATTAATATCTAGGATATATAAATAACCTCTAAAACAAATTAGAAACAGACAACTAATAGGAAAAATATGTATAAATACAAATAGATAACAATTCACAGGCAAGGAAACAAAATGGCAAACACATGGAAAAATGTTCGCTCTAAATCAGAGACATGCAATTGAAAACTACAATGCACTGCCATTTGTTCCAATCAACTACTTTCACACTGATTTCCCTCTCTTCCCCTGCCCTTGTTCATGTCACATGTAACTATTTCAAGCTTCCAGGTAAGTTTGGCCAGTGGAAGACACTGGGGGAGGACTGGACAACAGGAAGAGGGAAAAGGCAGGCATTCCTCCCCTTTCCACTTTGCTTCCTTCAGGACCTCTGGTAGCCTCCATGAGCCTCTGGAGGCCTAGTGTGTCTAGCTCCCACCTCACCTCCTGCATCCCCACATCGTGTTAATTTCAGACAGATGACCTTAGTTTCTGATCTCTGTTAACGCCACCTCCTCCACTGGTCCTAGAGCCATATGATTGAGAGTGGCCTCTTGCTGTTATGAATGTTGCTTCACTATCCATTTTGGTTTCTCAGCTATTCTGTCATCTGTCTAATCAATTACCTGTGTTAAATTTCCTCTGTTGAAAGACCGAGAGTGTCCCAGCTGGACTCTGACTGATGCACCATTTCATACTCATTAGACTGACACAAACTTAAATGTCTGTCAATACTATGTGCTGAAAAAGATATGGAGTAATATGAGCCCTGTACACAGCTGGTGGGAGTGTAAACTGATAAGACCACTTTGGAAAGCAATAAAATGTTAGTAAAATTGGACACAGGGATTCCTGTGACCTAGCAATTCCAATTTCGTGTCTACTTACAGATACCCAGCACATACCCAAGCCATACTCGCTCATTTTCACAAGATGAGAAATAAATTAATTCAAGCACTATTTGTAAAGGTAAAAATTTATAAAACAATGTATATATCTAGCAACACAAGTGTCTTTAAAATATGGTATACTAATGGAATAATAAACTACTGATCAGCTCAAATATATCAGCTAGAGCTTCCTGTGTCAATATGGATAACTCTCAAAAATGTAATGCTGAACAAAAAAGAATGATGAATGATACATATGTAGCACAATGTCATTTATACACAGTTATTTTAAAATGCGAATTCTTTATATTCTTTAAGGATACATATGTAGTACAAACATACATACATAGAAATGATAAACTCCAAATTCAGGATAACTTTTCCCGCTGGAAGGCAAGAGAGAAATGGAATTGGAGAGTGGTATACATGGAAATGTAACATCTGCAATGTTTTATTTCTTAGAAATACCTCTTGCAAATTTGGTAGAAATCATATTTAATAAAGCTGGGAAAAAGCCACACGAATGTTTGCTATGTAATTCACCAGTCTCTTAGTACTGTTGAAATATTTTATTTAATTTTTTTAAAAGAACTTATCTTTCTAAAAATAAGTAGCCTTTATTAATGTAGAAGACACAATACTGGGTATCTCACCATGGCCCCTAAATTTATGTGGAGTAGAAACTGTTGGAAAACTGACAAAAGGCTGTCTATAAGACCTACCTAATTTCCTCCAAAAGGAAAGTCATATTTTACCCACACTCAGACCCATTCATCTTCAAAATAATGTACTTTTCCACGTTCATCATCATCAACCATGTCAGCCTGTTGAGACCTACTTCTGAATGAATGCTACCTCAAAATACTCTTCACTATTTTCTAAAACACTCTCTATCACTGCTGGCCTTCCTTTGTCCACTACAGTATAACCATCCCTTTGATGTGTCGTTCATCTGCCTTGGTTGAAGTTTCTAGCCATTAGCATGTAGGCTGTTTCTCCTTTGATCTTGGGCTCTAGCCCAGCTGCTTGACCTCATTTCGTTTGTTTCTGCCCTCCATCATTGGTTATGGAAGCCCTTCGTTTATGGGCCAAGGCTCAGTATGTTTTCACAGTTCTCAGTACGTCACTGTAAATGGCATCAAATGTATTACTCCTGAACCTGCTACAGTTGTATGAAATTTCTTTGCATCTTTGGGAGTCCTAGGGTCTCTCTATCCTCCGGGCTCTTGCACATGAACCCTCTTGGTATAGAATGAACATGCTTAGCCACATCCCTTACTTTTCCTACTGATTTCTTATTCCCTTAAACCCCAGCTTAATTCCATCCTCCTGGAAACTTTCCCAGATCCTTGAGACCAGCACCCTCTATTTACCTTGCTATTACATTCAGCACATAATATCATAATCACTCTCACTCACCAAATTTAAGCTCCATTCAGCCAGGGAAAATGGCTGTATCATTTATCACACACTAACTGTCAAGCACAAAGCCTGGCATATAGTAGACATTCAATAAATATTTTATGAATAAATGAAGGAAAATCAAGTCAGACTAATGGTCTGTCCAGTTAATTATTCTTTTTCTGATGAGGAGTGTAGTTTGCATCCACGAAGTCAAGTTCCCTAATTAGCTCAGAGTTTCTCAGAATCTCATTGTAGATCCATCTTCCAGGTATCTACCTTTTTTGTAGGACATTCACTTAAATTTTCTTTTACTATTTCTGGAACAACAAATTCTACAGAATTATGTCCAATTGTGCAAAGTTTTAGTTCTTTTCTTTATGAACACCTTTCTTTCAAGCCTGATATATTTAAATCTAAAATACTTAAGTTGAAAATTCTTTACCCTTTTTTTTTCTTTCCAGGTAAAAGTAGAACAGAAAGCTGTCTAATTTCCATAGCACAATGAAGGAAGGCATAACAGAGACAAGGGAGAAAATGCAAGACTGAAGTAACAGCACTCACAGAAGCAAATCAGTCAGCTCTCCTTAACACACACAAACTCTGGCATTTGTGTATTAGTGATAATCATGGATTATCGCTCTATTCTATTAGCCTTTTAGGGATTTGCCTTTGCTAACCCTAAAACAACAACATGCAAATGCAAGCACGTAAAAGGGAATTCTTATTAACGGAGCCCGTTTGATAGCTCTTTTCATAACAGTTGAGAAAGTCTCTTTAGTTTGCTTTTGCAGCAGCAGCTGGAAGCAATACTTTTTTAAAGTTAGCAAAAGATTTAATGGTGTAATGTGATCAAGAGCAGAACTAGTTATAGCAAGAGAAAAACAACAAACAAGAGTATAAACCAGTTATAATCTACTGTAATTGAACCAATTTTTAACTTGAATATTTTATTCTGTATTTACACATATTAAATAAATATATAGATATATTTTACTTTCTTATATATTTCAATTTATATATTACATATAAGATTGTAGATTTAACTATATGTGTACCATATGTGTCAGAAATAAGTGTGTTTCACATTTTTAGTCTTTGAGTATAAGCTGGCTTTTCCTCAGGGAACTTTTCCTGACATTTTCATAAGAGATTTGTTTTTTAATATTTTAAGGGCACTTTAAGAAGAAGTTTTTGCTTAGCTTGAGTATAGACAATCTTCAAGGGTTCTCTGTTCTAATTTTACAACATGCTTAACATTTTATAAATAAATAGCATTTGTCCTAAGCAAGCATTAGGAGAGTCATTGAAAATGCCCATCAGAGCATGCTAACCAATATGTTTTAATAGACTTATTCTCTATTTAAACATTGTTAATCCTTTGCATCTTTTTTCTGAAGAGCTTTAAATTTTACTCTTAAGAAGGCCTAATTACTATGAAATTCAAGTAGAAAAATTATTGTTTATGTATTAAAAATATCATAGCTGCTCATGCATGTGGCTAGCAGCAGATTTGGGACGCTGAGTTTTGCAAGTTGGAGGGAAGCACGGTGAACTACACAAATAGCTCCAGTGTCTTTTTTGTTGCTTTTTTTTCCTGAAATAAACGCATGTGTCTCAGAAAAACATAATATTTGGAATATGGTTCTAGGTGGCTGCAGAGATAACTTTAGGTGGCAATAGCTAATATAATTTGTAGACCTAAGGGTTTAAAAACTGTAACCATACACATTTCCCCAGTCCTGTACCCCCGACACCTCCAAAGATCATTCCTTTCCTTTTTATCATAAAAAGAATTAAAACAATAACCTAATATGCCTCCTTTCAAATTCATACTTAAACCTATGAAGCGATGGCCTGTCCCAGGAATTGTCTTACGCATGATTCAGTAAAAACAACTTGCAAGTTATTTTCTCTTAAAGTTTTCTCAGGACTATTTTAAACTGTATGGCTTTCAGAAAACCAGAAGTAGAACAATTAAGTGTATGCAAGGTTAGGATCACAAGTTCTGAGTCAGACAGCTCTTTTATTCAAACCTGAATCACTAATTCCAAGCTATGTCCCACTTAGCAATTCGCATAACTCCTGTGTGCCTCAGTTTCTGCATAAATAAATGGTGAGATAACAACAACAGTATTTTTGGCTTAGGATGGCTGGGGTGATTAAATTTAAAAATCGATATAAGCTTGTAGTGTGCTTATAGTTCCTGGCACAGCTAAGACCTCAAATGTTGGCTGTATCTGCTGCTGTTATTACTGGGAATTTTGTATTACAGTGAATAAACTTCTTTCATTTTTCTCCAGTGTGGACTGAGCACACTGGGTGACAGAACTCAATACAGACAAAAACAGCCAAGTGCCACCCTACATGAATATGGTAGGTTCTAGTTAACAGCTTTGCTCTAACCTGAGAACATTTTGAGCCCTCTGAGGTTTTGCAAGCAAAATGAAGTCATATTTCATCAGTCAGTTTTCTTAGTTGCAAGAAAAAAATAAAACAAAAACTAGACTTTGGCTGATAGAAGCAGAATAGGTATTTATAAACAGGATGTTGGGGAACTCATAAGAATTACGGGGAAGGCCTGAAGAGCTAGGCTTTGAATGAATGGAAGCCAGGCGGGTGGGATCTGAACTTGAATCACACTGCTCTTAACCTTCAGCCTGCAACCCTGTGTCATGTCACTATGCCCAGATTCTGGACCACACCCCTGCTGCCCCTGAAAGTGGCATACTACTGCTGCTAACAAGAGTTTCTCTGTGTTAGTCATTCTTTATGGCTTCAGGGAGCCTCTTTTGGATTCTATTCTTCTCTTGGGATACCAGATGACCAACAAATTTATGATCGCACAACACGCAAGTTACCCAATTGTTCCCATACAACCCAAACCTTTAATGATTCCTGTGACCTAAGTGACCAGCAACTGCACTGATAGGAGGCCCTGGCAGTCACTGATTATATGAAAACTCTAAAGTACCCAAGTATGTCTTACCTAACCAAGAAGTAGGAAATGGCTTAAAATTGCTTTCTAAATTTATTTTTGTTTTATTTTATCTTGAGAGAGGGACATAAAATAAGCAGTTTCATGGAAAACTCCAATAAGCTCAGGAAAAAGGGTCATGGCATCTAATAGAGATTTCATTTTTCTGTCTTTTATTTTTACTCTTTATGAAACCATATTTAAATATTCTTCCAAAAATATGCTTCTGATGCAGTAAATTTCTTCTTGTCTATTTAGAGGAGAGTGACAGGCATCACCTAGTTCATATGCTGAATTCTACAATTCCAGCAACTGTCACTGGCTTTCTTTATTGAAAATAATCAATGGCTTTGACAGATAGAAAGGGGAGAATATCGTGGCATATTTTGATGTATCTTGACAGCATGTTTCAGAGTGGCTGTCGCTGTCAGTTTCTGCTCTTTGATTACTTTTTTCTAACCAGGACTCAAGGGAAAATTCTTAGGGTCTTTAACACTGAAACTCTACAAACATAAGGGACAATGGGACACCTAGAACTTGCCTTTTTTCATCCAGTGATGAGGTTTATATTTTAATTCTTCATTTTAACCCAGGATATTTTCAGTCGAGCTATATAATTTGGAAAGACTTACTTGGACTTAGATGTATGTTTGCTAGGCAATTAAAAGAGGCTTAGAGTGGCAACTATGCACCAGCCACACTTTATTCTTGGTTCTTTTATGTGATTCCAAGTAACTTTTGAAGTTTATTAATAGATAGATATTATTAAAAAATTTAAATCCTCTGGCCATAATACAGAATCAAGGAGCACTTTCATTATAATTCATTACCTATACTTAGAATTCCCATCATTATGGATGCCCGAATCAGTGCAAACATTTTTTATTAGAAACCACTATTGAATAAAAGACTTTTATTTTTATATAGAAAAAGCAAGAGTCACATTGGCAACTGGTCTACACTTAAACTGCCCTTTCTCCTCACAGTGGAAAATAATCTGTTGTGCTAAATAATTTGAAATATCATTTTGCTAATAGGTAATGAAAATGTGTAGCTAATGGGCCTCCTGAGACCTGAAGCTGAAGCTACATGCTGTCATTTAAATGACTCCCTTAGCAGAGGCAGTTGCCAATGCAAGGGAATGATTCTGAATCTCAATCCAAGGATAGGTAGGACTTCAGGGACTATGAGTCTCCTCCATACTGTGTTACCTTGGATTCTACGTGAGACAGGAACACCCTCAAACCATAGTCAGAACTCCTGCTTCTCTGAATTGTGATGATGGGGGAAGAGATCATACAAGACATAAAATGAGCAAAGAAAATTGAGTGGCTTCCCAAGACCACAGTCACTGCTTCCAGCCTTTGCATGTGGTTTATTGTCCAGCTGGGTTCATGTAGCACCCCAGCTTCCTTGCTTAACACCTCCTGATGACTTGCCTGACATCTCAAAGAGTTTCTTAAAATATTCTTAAGCCTTTGGCATCCCTTCCTGTCCCAGGCCTCATGAATAAAACATTTATCCAGTCAGCAGCTTTGGCAGAGAGGAAAAGCCAAGTTCCATCCATCAACGTCAAGAGCTGAATTACCTCGTGATCGCAGATCCTTTAATAACTCTGCCTTTCTGTGGCGATGCTGGTAAAAAGTCAAATACTGCCAGCACCAGGTTTGTTGGTAAGTATTCATCTCCCAATCTGGTTACACACCACCAGCAAGTGAAAGTGGTAAAAAGCAGTGGTGATTTAAAAAAATGGTAAAAAGTTTTGTGTTTTTCCATTTGTAATCTGTATGAGTTTACTAGGGTTGCTGTAACAAAGTGCCACAAACTGGGCGCTTGAACAGAAATCTGTTGTCCCATAGTTCTGGTGGCTGCAAGTCTGAGATGAAGACGTTGGAAGGGCTGGTTTCCTCTGAGGGTGTGAAGAGAAGCTCGTAGCTTGTAGAAGCTTTACACTCATCTCTGCCTCATCTTCACATGGTATTGTGTGTGTGTGTGTGCGCGCACGCGCACGTGTGTGTGTACAAATTTTCTCTTCTCATAACGACCCAGTCATACTGAATTTGGGCACACTTTAATAAAGTATGGCCTCAGTTTAATCAATTACATCTACGATGGCGTATCCAGTTTCCACATAAGGTCACATTTGGAGGAAGGGATAACTTCTTCTCAAATTTCTATAGAAGAATTATTAAAAACTAAAAAGTTGCCAAGGTTGGGGGTTGGAATGGTGAAAGGGGAAGCACTCATGTTTTTATGAAAATTCATAGGGCCCAGAAAATTATTAATAATCCCAGATGGTTTTATTAACTACTGAACAAAGGTAATATTATATTTTTGTATTTCCTTATGGCCAAGCCTCCTCCAAATACTCAAGTATATACAAAAGGAAAACATATCCTCAAGAAACACAAAGAAGCCACCTTGATCTCAATAAGTAAGTTGACTCATGGTGAAAACAATTTCACTCAATACATTTTAATTTTACATTACCTTTAATAAGTTTCCTGGTCTATTCAGAATAAAAACACATTTGTGCTAGGCTCCTCCATGTTGTTAATCTCAAAACTGTGGATTTTTTTTCACATATTTACAAAGTAAATATAGGTGGTGAGTATATCACTACAGATTTTAAATGCATTATTATGAGCTCCTGTTTATCAAGGCAAATATGATACAATCCAGTCCAATAAAAAAGTCAATCAAATTGAAGGGAAAAATAATTGGTTTCACATAGACAAAGCAACTGGCTGCAGAGTTCACTTCCCTTGGGGTCATGTTGTCTCTGTTTGTAGGTAGCCGAACCCTTTGGTTCTCAAGCAATGAATACCCTTGTTATACATGCATGTCTCTGTGAGTATACACACACACACAAACACACGCTTCCCTTGTAAAGAATGCCAAATCCAAACAAATTGTCTTGACTAGCTTACCCATCCATCATCTTCTCCTCATTTCAACAAAGCTACTAGGAAAATAACACCCATCCACAACATAGTTCCTTTCTATATCTGTCTTCCCCGTATTCTACTAATGAAGCATCTTAAATATTTGTCTGATGGTAAATTCTGCCCTGAAGACCTGTCAACCAACATCAGCTTGTGAAATGTCTGGAGCCTCATCAGACTGACCACCCAAATGCCACCAACAATCTCATCCACACTACTGTCCGGGTAAGCACAGAGAGAAGAATTATTTTGTGGTTGGTTATGTAACATTCTTTTAAGAAGAAAAGAGTCATCTCCTTAAATATCATTGTTTTCCTTATCATAAAACACGATTTCAGAAGGTTAATTCTCTCTCACTGAAAATTATATTTGATATAAACAAGAGTGTAAACCTAAATACAAATGATATAACTGTCTGTTAGAGACATATAACACAGAAGGCAGTACAATTAATGAATTACTTGCATTAACACTCTGCTTTTCCATGTTTTTTAGCTAGATTTAAATTATGCATCTGGAATGCAAAAAAGAACAGTGAGAAAGACTCATCTTCACAGGATGCTCAGGGAGTATTTTCCTGCTCAGTTAGGGTTTCATTTTCAGATAACTTTTCTGATAACTGGAGACCTTTTTTTCTGAAGGATCTTCCTGTTTGTTCTGTCTTCAACACTGTGACATTTTTATGTACCTGTTTTAATGCATCATTAATTTCATCACTGCACGATTTCCTCAGGAAGCAATAGCCGAAGCCCTAGTTCTTAGACTGCTCTCATAGTAAAAGAAAAAAAATATGTAATTGCTTAAGCCTCATTTTCCAAGGATTGCTGTTATTGATGTTCTATACAAGATGGATGCAGCAGGGATTTTGCTAAGTCCTGTTGCTCCCCCTTCCCTATGAGCTGGATCAGGGTTTCTGGAGATCACAGGGAGATCGGATCACTGAACACAGGCTGTTGTTCAGTGCCAATGTGAGCTGTGGCCTGCTGCACCTGCCAAAGGGGAAGGACCTCTCCAGAGCAGGCTCCTAAGAATTCTGGGAGGTCAGCCTATAGAAGGTGTGAACACTTCCCAGAGTCAAAGGCCCCAGTGCATTGAACCTGGGAGATGAACTCAGCCAAGCAGAGCTCTAAAAGCTTTTAGAGCTCTGCTGAGAGAACAGGAAATGGCTCGGGAATGGACACCCACCTTCCTAGAGAGGCTTCAGTAAAGCCTGAAATGGGAAGAAATGTTGCAAAGAAAGACAATCACAAACATGAGCATGAGAAGCCTCCACAGCCCCGTTAGCCACCGTCAGAGAGAGTGTGCCAGGTCTCTGAAACATAAGTACCTTTCACAGACGCTCAATGTACTCTTTTCAGCTTCTCTTAGCTTCATTCTGAGGCCAGGGGATAGGCCTACTGTCACAGATGAGTAAATGTTATAATATGAATTGGAAGAGAGTCCGATTGCAAAGAAAGCAGAGCATCCGGGGGAGGGTGGCACGGCAGTGACTGGGGTGAAGGAATGCCAATCTCTCCACTGCCACCACTCCTCCACAGCCCTCAGAGTTCTGTGCCTGAGGAGGGGCTATGGAAAAGCCTGGTTCTTTTCCACTTCAGAGGCTTTGCCTCTGTTGTTCCCTGTGCCCCAAACACTGTTTTTCCAGTTTTCACAGGCCCGGCTCCTCCTTATGCATCAGAGTTCAGCTCAAAGGCAGCTCCTCAGAAGGACCTTTCCTCCCCACCCAATAATCCAAGCAGCTTATCTTCCCTACAGCCTGTCTCAGCAGCCCACTGTTGTCCTGCGTGGATGATACCACATCCTCTGTCTTATCTATAAACATCTGCTTCTACGCTGAGCCAAATGCCCATGGAGGCAGGGACTGTGTCTTAGTTTCCCCAGGACAATGCCTAGGACATGGCAGATGCCCAGGAAAGGCTGGCTGCATGAATGAAGGTATTCTAGGATAGCACTGTCTGACAGAACTTTCTGGAATGATGGAAATGTCCCATAGTCTATGCTGCTCCATATGATAGTCACTATCCATAGGTGGCTCCTGAACACTTGAATGTGGCTCGTGCAAATGAAGAACTAAATTTTAAATACAATTACATTTTCATTCATTTAAATTAAAATGTAAATAGCCATTACTGCCATATTGCAGAGTGTAGATTTAGAACAATCCTCTTAATCCTCAGAAAGATACACAATGATTCTGAAAGAGCTAATCTGACTCAAAGAGGAGATGCTATCCTGAGCCCAAGTTTGGTAATTTTGTGAGCCACTTGACCCCTCCATCATGCCCATGCAGCCTAAAAATTATCATTATTAACCTTAATAATACTTCTTCTGAGTGATCTATGAAACTGATGGTATATGTTATATAACCAGATAAATTGGGCCACATTTCCAATGGAATAGGCAAACATCTTTCTACATGATTGTTGCATACACACAATACTCAAACATCTTTAAAAAGAGTAAAATAGGCAATAACATAAGCTACATCCCAAGTGTACATTTAGCAAAATATCAAAATGCCAGGATCAGTGTCTTCTCATGGATTCCATGGCTGTGGCCTTTGAGGGTAGTGGCCGTGCCTGCCAGCTCAATATGTTCATCTCCAGGGGCCTGGCACCGCCGCAGAGAAGGCACTCCACAAATATTTCCTGAACACAAGTAAATACCAAGAGCCATTCTGTTCAGTACCCAGCTTTATTTATTTTTCTGATTTTCTTTTCCCATTTATTGTGCTGATGTGCTCCACTGAAAAAGTAAAAGTGAATGTGTGGGAAAAGGCAGGTTGTAGAATAACAGGACTTTCCCCACCATACACTCAAGCTACCCCGACAGAGCAGCCCGGGTGAGGAGTCAATATCAGCAGACTAGGAGAGCAACGGGCTCAGGGAAGGCTCAGACCCTAAACCTGTCCAAGCACCAAAGGGGGCTAGGATGAAAGCACAGGAGAAGATAAAAAAAGCAACACTAGCCAGGGTTACCTTTAACTAGATACCAACAGGAACAGCCAACTGGTTGACCCCAGAGTCTTGTTCTCAAATCAATACCATCATGAAAATACCAAGGAAGGAAAAAATAGCACATGATATAATCAACAAGTAAGAAACCAAGCACTCCTTGTCAGCCTGATCTGAATTCAGTCACACTTGAGGTTTGCAGTTCTCTCTCTCTCAAAAAACACGGGTCCCAGCACCTCCTCTCACTTCTACAGCAGAGATTCATTGCCCTATTTTCACATTCCTTTAGGCTCCTACCTTAGAAACAGATCCAGATAGAGTTTATTCTAATTTGAATGTGGCAACCCTGCAAATAATTTTCAGGAGGATAAACAATCATGCTTTTCATTTCTTCCTTTTTTTCCTCCCTCCTTCCTCTCTCTCCCTTCTTTCCTCCCTTTATCCTCTCCCTTCTCCATTCTGATATAATGAATCACAGACCAAATTTTCTGTTTTGATCTAGTTAGAAAAATAGTCTCATTGCCTCAATATTGACAGCAGCTGCAGCTGGACCGCCCCAGGCCAGGAAACCTTTGTCTGAAACAAACAAACAAAAACTGCCTCTCCCCATTCCCCCACTGAAGCCTGTCGCCCGCCTCTCAACTGGAAATCCAGCCCACAGGCATTTACATCATGAGGTTTGTTTTTATAAGTTATAGCAAAAGGCAAAAATGAGCATGGTTCTCTGGCTACAGGGCAGATTTCCCAATGCCTCATTTGTTAGCAATGACATTTCTGTTAATGCCCTTGTATTAAAATTGCATGCCAATATTTTAATTTCAACATAATATCATATTATGGCACTTAGAGAGGACCATCAAGAACCATTACAGGAAAGACATTATGGAACTTTAACCAACTAAGTTGTGCATTGACTTTTAGGCAGTGTTTCAAAACAGTTTCATTAAGTTTATGTTGAAAGAAAGAAAGAAGGAAAGAAAGAAAAGAAAGGAAAAAGAGAGAGTGGGGAGGGAGGGAGGAAGGGAGAGGGAAAGAGAGAGAGGGAGGAAGGGAGAAAGAGTCATATGGACTTACAGAGTAAAGATTCCTGATAGAGAATCATAATATTTTTCCTCTTTATTTTGCAATTTATCATTCGTTCTATTATGCACTGTGGAAAGCATTGTTTTTCTTTAAATGAGTTTGATATTAAATCCCTTTTTCTACTGGATCAGATATTATCATATGTCCACCACCTCTGGAATCTGCTGTGCCTGAGAAGTATGTTTGGAAAAACAGATGCTAACATTGAAGTTTCCTTTCTGCTAAACGACAAACTTCCTCAAAGCACAAAGCAAGGTTTAGCCAAATCTCTCTGGTAGCCATGACTGGGTGTTCAAAGCAGATATGACCACCAGATCCAGGATGATACTAATTTTCTGTGTGACAGGACAGTCCTGAAGAGCATACACTGAAATTCTTCATTTTTATGGTTAGTCATAAACAGGAGAAAAAGATCAAATGAGCCACCTTTCAGTCATGCATTAGGCACGCATTTTACAGCATAAAAAAGACATGTCTTTACACCTGATTTTAGAAAAGGTAACGAGTGCATCATAGAAAATACAGATTCAACGGCTTCCCTTGTACATGGTGAGGGCCTTCTCCAATACCACAAGTATCAGCTTCTCCTAGACTTGGTCGGAATTGGATCACAAATCCTTCAGAGGCTTTTTGCTTAAAATGGAGAGAGCAATTCTTTGCATAGCAGAAGGTGGTTTTCACTCTTCCCAATTCTCTGACCCAGCAAAAATTACTGTCAACTATCTGCCCAGTTGAGGGATATTGATTCTCCTGTTGCCGTGGTAACACATTAGTTGTCAGGTCTGTGTGACTCTCATACTCAGTGCCTAATCTGTTCCTACTGGCTTTTGGATTTTGACACTTTCTAAGCCTTAATTAGTTTATTTGATGGGACCTGCACATTTTATTTTTATACTAGTAGCTATTGAAAACATAGTCATCCAAAGAACAGATCACAGAGACAGAAATCAGTGTGCTGTCAGGCCGACCGGAGCTGACAGAGAGGGAGAGCAGAGTGGGAGGCACAGGCTCCGCTTGCTGCTCCTCAGATATTGGGGAAAATCAAAACAGTTTTTGCCATCTGTCACACAGCACAGTGTGAAAATTATGAAGCTGTTCGCTTCGACGTTTGGGGAACATTCTGCCACTGTGATTAGATCACAATAATATTACCCAGTCACTAAAGGTTTGGATCAATGCGCTTTAATATTTTTCTTCTCAGAAAACCTCAGTCTTAACTTATTTTTCACTGTGAATGTCTGCTGAGCAATTCACTTAGAGATAAATATTTCACACAGATAAAGTACTTAGAATGGGAGTCAAAGGACAGCTGATGACTTAGTTTAGAGTTAATAACAAAAGAAAATAAGAAGGTTAAAAAAAACTTCATAAAAGATTGCTGTACAGAACGAAGCATTATTCTGGAGCCATTCTCGAAGTATGGCCCACAGAACCCTGCCAGAAGTTGGGGAGTGGAGTACAAGGAGCCTTTTAGGGAAACCAATAAATCAAAGAACAATTGTCATGATAAACCTAAGAAATTATTGCCTTTTCACTTTGTTGGCCTTTACATTTTGATGCTAAAATAATCACAGTAAAACTGCTAAGTGGCTTAGCACAAATCAAGGCAATCACACACACACACACACACACACACACACACGGAGAAAGAGAGAGGGAGAGAGGGAGAGAGGGAGGGGAAGGAGGAGAAGGAAGTTACATTTAAGAATATCTTTGGTGAATGAGCTTTAAAAAAATCACTAGATTAAATCTTGGCCCTTAAGTACAAGCCTTCTTAATAACCTATGTGACAAAATGGGCAAGTTGCATAAAACACTTACGTTGTATACTGGAGTGGCTAACTCAAAGAAAATCACTTGTGTGATTGAGTGGAGAGTCAAACTAATTATTTTTTTAAATTAAAAAAAATGTAATAGAGATGGAGTTTCACTATGTTGCCCACGCTGGTCTAGAACCTCTGGACTCAAGCAATCCACTGGCCTCGGCATCTAACCACTTTTTTAATGGAAACCTTTTCCTCAAAAAAACAATGGAAACATCCAA
Organism: Cebus imitator; assembly: GCF_001604975.1. Taxonomy (NCBI): domain Eukaryota; kingdom Metazoa; phylum Chordata; class Mammalia; order Primates; family Cebidae; genus Cebus; species Cebus imitator. Next base: position 5,450,185 of record NW_016107363.1, read on the forward strand.
GGCACTGAGACCACATATCAAGGACCTAGGGCTCACGGAAAAATTAGTTTTTGAATGTCCATTGCACTCTCTTGGAAAAAACTAAACAATCGCTTCAGACCCAGGTCCTAAGTAACATCTTATCCTGAAGTAATAATAACAAAAATCCACAGCAAGGAAATGACAACCCAAGTCCAGCCCTAGGACATATTTCTGTTTTCTTGGATAAGACATATTCCTCTCTTCTCTTTCATCTTACAAGATTTTGCCTAATAGGTTTCTCCATCCTACCTTAACAAGAAACACTTCATTCCATATTAACATTGACAAAATGCTTTGGGATCCAGAGAATCTTTAACATCAAGTATCCTTTACCAAGACAGAAGACAGGACTAAAGATGTGACATATTTTACCTTTTAATGAGCACCATTCCCAATATCTATGATAAAAGATGCAGTAAAATTCTACTGCCTATGTATCTTACACTATTTGAATAGAAATCACAAGTCCTAATATTACTAAGGCATGACTAATGGCAGACTATGGCTTATGGTACCATGTTTCCAGCAGAGATTGGCATCTTCAACCAGTGTAACCATTCCAGACTGTCAGATTAAGATCCAGATCACACTAATACCAGGGAAATTTTGAGAGGCAATGCATCTTGCAACATTTAGGAGTCAGTGATTCAAACCTCCAAAAGCATAAAATCTTATTCCATAAACAGAACATTTATCATCTCAGGAATGAATGAAACCAAATAAGTAAAAATAAGAACTCAATTTCTCATGTATGTTTTTCACAATAAATAAAATAGTAACCACTCTTCAGCATGGACTGTTTTACAGCCTACATCCTCCAATCTTGGAAGGACTGGATTCTCAGTTTCCCCAACAGTAAACGTAAAGAAAGGTCATTTGGTATTTACCTGACTCCAAGGCCATCCAAGCAGCTTGGCACCTGGATCTGCTATCATGTCTTCCTCTCACAAAACTAGAAAATATAATAAAACAAGTATTATAATCTGTCCTGGAAACCTTCCATACTTCCCTATGTACTTCAGTTCTTCACTTCTGAAATGAATGGCAGCTTCAAGAAAAGGAGACAAGAGAGGGAGGAGGCCACATAATATTCTCAAGAAATTGTCCTCTGGAGCTCACCTTTGCACAAGCTCATTTTCTCTTTTACAAGCTATAAAAACAGCGATGCTTAATTTATTATGGCAGTGCCAGGGTGCTACTTGTTTTAGGATAAAAATCAACTTTATTATACAAAATTAAGGTTTTCATGTTTCTAAGTCTGCTAAGGCTAAATATAACAAAAGCAACAACAGTCTCTAAAGAACCTTATTTCAAATCCTTCACTGAAAAAAGTTAAATGTTTAGTTTCACTAGTCCCCATTTCCAAAATTACCAAATTGACCTAACTAAATGTTTAAGAAGGAGCTCTATAAATACCACCAAGTCTTTCAAAGGAGAACATCTATTCATTCTTGGCTTGATGATCTTTACAGAGTAAAGACCTTAAATCCTTGGGACTACCTGGCATCTCCAGCCAACCTACCATTCTGAAATTCAACAAAAGTAGTATCATGTCTTACAGGTACCAAACAGTTCCTTGAAACCAGAGAATGGAGTAGCTGATAACATCATCCCATTACTTTCCTCTGTTAAGTTATTAAGGAATAAAATACAGCTTGGAGGGTGAGAGTGAGGTTCTGGTATACAATTTCCTGGAGTGTTAGCTGAAGCCTGCGGCTCCATGACCAGGCATGTGTAGCAACGAGACTGTTTCATTGTTTTGACCTTTTCTTTTGTCAGTAAAAGTGCTACACATTTTAGATAATGTATCCGAATCTATTTTTTGCACACTGCATTTGCATTAGTTTATCATGAAATAGAATTTAACTATCTCAAGGTATCTGTGAATAAGACCAGTTCTTTAAATAAAACAGACACCTTCACCCTCATCTTCATGGCCAAAATAAGGAAACAGGGCACACCTCTCTCTCTTAAAATGTTGTGACACATAGTGTAGATGTAAATTCCATGATTCAGTCTGTTCTCCAGTTTTGGGGTTAAATGTTGTCAAACAAACCAAAACAAACTAGCTCTTAAAGACTCAACCCCAGCCAATACTGCCCTTAATGTGTCTTTGTTTCTATTAATTCGTTAAGTAATCAACAATTTTGTTCTCTTTGATAATTAAACCAACATGACCACAGCATACTGTCGAATGTTAGCCCCTCTTCACTAAAGGATTAAATTTTTCTAAAGCTTTAGTGCTACGCAACTATGAATAATTTCAAAAACACAATTTTTCAAATCCAGCAACTAGTCAATGGGCTCTTCAAAGACTTCAATAAACACCAAAATTAAAAATAGATTATGCGTAATCTATATTTCTTAGTATTTCTCCTAAATTTCATTTCGCTTCATATTGCCTTCATCTTGTAAAATTATTGCTCGCTAGATACAAAATCCCTCCTGAACCCTCTGCTTTTCTGCTCTCTCACTTTAGCATTTAAAATATGCAAGGAAGTTTATCATCAGGAAAGAAAATACAGTTATGCCTCTCAACTTACAGGAGGGACAGTTTCTCCGTGCTTGTCACAGGGAGATTTCATCACACCCAGGATCTGCATCAAATACTAATAAATCTAGGAGAAAACCTGTTTCAGAAAGACAGGTCAACCTTAGGAAAAAAATGGGTTGTTGCCTTAGTACACCCTGATTGCAGCAGTTGGCTACAAAGATTAACAGTCAACATATAACACCATTCTTTAGGAAGGGACTACTTGGCCTTGTACTTACAATTAATTTTTATTACTGTGGCAAAATACATATAACATATTTACCATTTTAACCATTTTCAAATATGCCATTCAGTGGCATTAAGTACATTCACTTTTTTGTGCAACTTTGCCTGCTATCTAGTTACAGAACTTTTTCATCACCCAAGAAAGGAAACCCCACACCCATAAAACCGACAATAATTTAAATCATGGTTTGGATGCTGGGCTTGGGTGAGATTTCCTTAACTCTTTACTTACTGTCTTGGTAGATGACAATAGTTGGAAGCAGGGGGTCTGGGGCCTCATTGCCCATATTTAAATTCTCCTTCTACAGCCATCCTGGGCACACTGCTCAATCTCTCTGAGCTTTATTGTCCTCCTCTATGAAATGGGAACAATCATAAGGCTTCTTACAGGGCTCTGGGGAATAAACTAGAACCCTGTAACCGGCTCAGCTCAGTGTCTGGCAAGCAAGAAGAATTCAATATATGCTTCCTATATTGATTAATTTATATTTTTTATTACACCTTCTGCATATCAGGCACCACTCTAAACGCCAGGTAAACATGAGCTCTTTTAAACCTCTTAGTTCCATAAGGTAGTTATTGCTGCTAGCTTCATTTTATCTACATGGAAACTCAAGCACAGAGAGGTTAAGTAACTTGCCCAAGGTCACACGGCTCATAAGTGAAGAAGCCAGAATCTGAAACTCCAGAGGCCATGCTCTCAAACACTCTGCATACTCCACAATATTATTATCAGTTATCACACTAACCCTGAAATACATATGGTTAGTCTATTCTCATCATTTTTACTTCATGAAGCAATTCAATATTGATAAAATAAAAACCATCCCTAACCCTGCCTTCTTCATGCAGCATCTTGAAGTGTTTGTGTGTTCTCTCACCATTTTCGCTTCTCATTAAATGTGTGATTTTACACCATCATCAAAAGACTGGACATTCAATTTACTTGCTGTTTTGCACCATGATGTTATAGCATAATAACTTAAAATATTTTATTCCCATGAATGTCTGCGATCATAATACTTGAATTAGTCAGCCTTTTGTACTTCCCATCTATGGATGTAAGTACACTACACCCCCGACACGTGCTGAGTGGCAGTTTCTGTGCAGCTGGTTAGCTCACATAAAATCAAGAACTTACATCAAATTCTGGGGTACGATGTTAGAATAATTACAACCCCAAGGAGGGTTGGAGCTCTGCCAGGTACAAAACAGTCACGGTTCCTTAGCTCATCCTGTGGCGCTAGGGCACTGTGTGGGAAACATAATCCCGGTCACAGGATGGAGGAGAAGGGAGATTATGAAAAAGCCAGCACATAAGTTACAAAAGTCCAAATTTTACAGAAAGTGAGGGAAACTAACATCAACCAGCACATGTGCATTCAGAGTGGGGAGGAGATGCCGGTCTAACAAACAGCACTTCCAGTTACCGTCAATTATTAGCAGAGATCTACATACTTAAACAAATCAAGCCTACTGGAAATCCAGGACAAGCTGCTTCATTACATGATTAAAAAATTATACAGGTTCTGACAAAATAAATTTCCCTGGAGGCACAATTGTTGTCCTTCACACCTTCAAAAGGATGAAAGGGCTTCATATTACTTGTAGGGATGTCAAATTTAATTTCTTCCCTTTTTTCTCTTTTTCTTTAATTATAAAAGCAATATCTGCTTATTATACAGAGTTCAAACAATACAGAAGTATGTTGATTAAAAATAAAGTTCCCCTCTTAACCATCACCATCTTCCAATCCTAGTCCTCAAAGGTGACTGCTGCTAACACTTCAGAATAAGACCTTCAGACTCGTGTCCTATTTATCGAGAAATATTTTTGCACATACAGGCATGTACATGGATATGCAAATACATTGGTATATACATTCAAAAGTCAAATTTTGTTATTAATCACAGAAAAAAAGTATAAAAAAGAGAAAAGATAGATTGAAGCAGAAGTTAAAATACATATCAGGTTTGCTGATACCCCCAAAATAATATTGAATTGAATAGAATTGCAAAGAAAAGGTTAAAATGAACTCATCTTTTAGCTGAGAATACAAAACATTGTTCCATAAATGACGTACGTATTTGTAATTCCAAATTGGGCCAGTTTAGGGTTACTGGTTATATAACCATGCCTCCTCATCAGAAGCAGACCTAGAGAACCACCATCTTTGACCATCTGTCAGGTGATGCTTACAAACAGGAAAAATATGCTACAAACACTCATTGCTGTCCACATTCTTGCTTATTTGAGTTGACATTCTCTCCAACAGCATTGCTCATACATTGCTCCCTTGCTCAAAGTATCCTTCCTCATCCTTGTATCTTTCCTCCACCTACCTAAGGCTTATTTATGCTTCAAGTGATAGATTGTTTTCTCCCACCCTTACAAAGACTTTTCTTGATTGCTCTGACCCAATGAGATTATTTTGTCTTCTGAGCTCTACAGAGTAGGGCTTACCATTTTGTGCTCAACCAACCATTTTACATGAGCTTCACTTTGTCCCCACCTAAACTGTATGCTTCGGCATAAGGGCATCTCAGATACTCCCAGGTTGTCTGGCATGGTATATGTAGTATGCATTAAAACAATGTTTGATGAGAAATTAATTTCATTTGCTGTGGGCTATTGTCAGATGTCAACCAGTGTTCACAGCTTAAACCTCAAATAAGAAATCAAAGATGATTTTCCTACAGCTTACAAGTTCTAGATTATAAGAAAAAGAAAGAACATTAACAAGGATTTCTTAAGGCCCCTCAAAGACTCCAGAGGGTCATTAAGCCCTCCCTAAAATTATTACCAAAACTGGATGTGTTTAACTAAGTGCATTGGGGCTGCGAGGAACAGGTCCATGTGCTTTTGTCAGATGATGCATAGAGTCTGTAGAGTCTGCACCTCCAAAGGGTCAGGAAACACTATTGAGGTCATACAGCAGACATAGAAGGGAAAGTGTTCAGGAAGGGGTAGTGGCATTTGTGTGGCAGTGTGGGGTTTAGATAACACAAGGAACTATGTCTCTTTCCATGAATAGAAGAAATTGCAGGAGTGTTTATTTCCATCGCTCCATTTCAACTGGCTGCTCAAATAGTTGGCATTAATAAACTATCTACTTTTTGCTATTTTTCAATGAGCAAAAACTCCCTTTATGGTAGGAAATTGCAGCAGGGAGGGTTGTAATGAGACAAGTGCCTCAGGCCAGAGAGGGCTTACATGAAAACAAGGCTTGCACTTTAATATGATCTCAAACCTCAGTACACCACTCCATATTCAGTTAAGCACACCACACGATACTGCAAATTCCTATTTCTATTGGTATGTGCGTATGCATAACTGATATGAATGATCCTGATAATAAAACATGGCTCTAAAAACCCATGTAACCCTTCAGCTCCTTAGAGGATATTAGTAAGAATGATTCTAATGCACAATACCAAGCCAAAGAGAAGCCCAGTGAGCAGAGCTCATTATTTCTGAAACTTGTCATGCCCTCCAAGAGAAAAAAAAAAAAAACCAAATCGTTTGCTCTGACTTAAATTAGAACTGGTTTTCCACTGAGTATTGTGTTGAATCTTTGGCAGGATAACAGATGATGACTTAGACAATTACACATCCATCTTGAGAGGAGACTGAACCCAGTAGTACTAGACATATCTCAATTTCAAATGATGGAGGAAATTACACCTTTACAAGCCTGGAGGGAAAGTTCGGATTTCCTGGGAATCAGGATATCTGGGTTTCAGTTCTGAGTTTGGCATTAATAGATATGTGACCTTGGACAAATCAGTTAATCAGAATTTTCCTCATATGTAAAATGAGTGGGTTCGATTCTGGTTTCTTTTGGCTTCCTTCCGGCTCTAGTGTTCTAAAACTCAAGTCTTACTTTGAAGGCAGAGAAAGGATTAGGAGATTTTTAATTGGAAGAAAAAGTGAAGAAAGAGATTTCTCCACCTGTAAGAAATGAATTCCAAAAAACCCACGTTGCATTATGATTCTATAAGGCGGATCCTGTTGTTTATTAGATAGGTAAATATGCTGCCTTTGACAATTTACAGTCTAATATTCACGCTTCAGGTTTCCTAGCCATAGCCTCTCTGGAGGTGAGAGAGGCTTGTTGTTTGCTTACTTAAACAAAACACCTATGGGCAATAGCGTCAGCTTCCAAAAGATGATTGTGTTTGCTCATTTTGCATGGTCACATACCAGGATTTCTGAAGTCCAGTTTACCTAGGACCAAAAATCACTTTAGAGCTCTTCTTTTCATTTAACAACTCTTAGTGGTCACCTATTGATATGGTTAGGCTTTGTGTCCCCACCCAAATCTCATATTGAATTGTAATCCCCATTATGGAGATTTCCCCATAATTTCCCCATAATTCTCATATGTCAAGGGAGAGACCAGCGGAGGTAACTGAATCATGGGGCAGTTTCCCCCATGTTGTTCTATTGATAGTGAGTGAGTTCTCCGGAGATCTAATGGTTTTACAAAGGGCTCTCCCCTCTTCACTTGGTACTTCTCCTTCCTGCTGCCTCGTGAAGATGCCTGCTTCCCCTTTGCTATCTGCCATGATTGTAAGGTTCCTGAGGTCTCTGGAACCATGCTCAACTATGAGTTAATTAAACCTCTTCCCTTTAGAAATTACGCAGTCTCAGGAAGTTCCTTATAGCAGTATGAAAACAGACTAATACAGCTATCATGTGTGCTGGGAAAGAGGGAGACCACAGTGAATTTGGTCTTAAAGACTGATAATTCTTTTTAATGTGTGTAGCTCTCTCATCTTTTACCAATGTCTAAGGAGATAAGAATAATTTATCTCCTTCAGTGACCGTATTTCAAAGGAAAACAAGAGCATGTACATATGCTTTTGACTTGAGAACAATTTCTTCCAGAGCTAAGAAGAAAGGCATAGAATAGTCTCTTTTACCTCCTCCTCAGGGAATGGCCAACCCTCTTTAAGATGGAAGAGTTAGAACACCGTCTCCTAGAGAATGATTTATTTCCAAGGATTTAGGATCCATTACTGTCAGTCACTAGGAAGTAAAAATACCTTAATAACTTGGACCAAAAGATTTCTGAATTCTACGGCTCAATTCTAGAGTTAAGTGAATACAATTGCCCCTGGAACACATTGCTGATATAGATGAGTTTCCTTTTCTTAGCTGCGGAATATACCAATGGTCACTTTCCTCTCTGAAACCATCAGTACTGCCAGGTTATTTTTTTGTATTGTTTCTTCATAATGAATTATTGAAGAATCGTATTTTCACCTGTGGATATAGTTAGTCAATTACTTACGATATGCAGCCAGACTTTCTATCTTGGAAATGTTTTAAGTAGAAGGAAATAATTATTAAATTAATACAATTAAATGGTTGATTATCCAAATCTCTTCACATTCATTTTTATTTTTAGTGCTTCTACATCTTATATTCAATAAAATTATGAAGACCTACCCTGTACTGGATGCCTTGCTGGGTGATGGTGATAGAGGGAAAGTAAAACACCACCTCCAACATCATGACAGAAAACAAGCCATTTAAGGCAAGAAAATAATGTCTCTATTTTCTTTGATGAAAACTATGACTCACGATGTTTCAGAGTAGAACCATCCAGGAGCAAGAATTGCATACTTATTAATTTACCTAGCCTATCTGAGCATCTGACGGTCCTCATCTAAAAATGAAAACTTGCCTTATAAGTCAGTTATGAGGATTAGATTAGATAAGTTTTCTAGGACCCTCTATTCATTTTCTTGGGCCGCCGAAACAAAATACCACAGACTGGGTGGCTTAAGCAACAAAAATCTATTTTCTCAAAGTTCTGGTGACCAAAAGTCCATGATTGAGGTGCCATCAGAGTTTATGTCTGATGAAGCCTCTCTTCTTGATTTGTAAACAGCTACCCTTGTACATAGGGGACTAGTGGGGGAGAGAAGAGGACAGAGGGGGAGAGAGAGCGGGGGAGAGAGAGAGAGAGAGAAAGAGAGAGAGAGAGAGAGTGAGACAGACAGACAGACAGACAGACACAGACATGTGATGTTTCTTTCTCTCCTTTTAGGGATACTAGTCCTTTGGATTAGAGTTCCACCTTTACGACCTCATTTAGCCTTAATTACCTCCTTAAAATTCTTATCTACAGATACAGTCACATTGGGCATTAAGGCTTCAACGTACGCACCTTAAGGGAATACAATTCAGTCCATAACTGACCCTTACCACAATTCTTGGCACATGAGTTAATATTTATTGGGAGCTCACCACAACTGCCACTGTTATTTTTACAAGAGTAGGAGAATATTTTCCCCATAAACTTATGAAATGTTAGGAAGATTGCTTTATTATAAAAGTGAAAAAGAAAATGACTGTAAAATCTTTTTCAAAAGATCCTGTCTCCTCCTCCTCTTGCTTTTCACCACCTTTGAAAGAGATTGTATTCCCTATGCTGAAACCCAGTATCTATGGACTGGGGTCCCTACTAATACATCTGGCCCTCTTTCTGAGGTTGGTCACTAGTTATGGTCCCCAGTAGGCTCAGCCTCTCAGCCCTGCAGAGGCTACCTCCACAGCCCATCAGTTAATCACATGCCTAAGCGCTGCATTGCTGCCTGCTGTAATACCAACACAGCTGTTCTGCTCCATAAAGCGGGGTCCGATCTGCACACAGGAGCCATTACAGTATTTCTCTGTGCTTTAATGAACAAGCTTTGAAAGCAAAACACTTTCCAAAATGAACCTCCACAACATCCACTGTGACTCTTCTCTTGGCACAGAGAGAAAAGCTATCACTTTAGGAAATTGTGACCATTTGCTGGAACCTCTGCAGTGGGCTTTCAAATATAATTTTCTTCATAAAAATCTGAGAGATGAGCTGATAAGAAAGAGAAGCTGTTTTCTCATTCTTTGATGATACATTCTTTGATGATAATGCTCCTTCTAAATAGATAATTGACAATGCAAATAATACATAAAAATCTGCATCTTGTATGCTAACTTGCCTTCTCAAAAATAAATGTTTGCTAAGAACTTGAGTGGATTTGTTGGCAAATAAGTCCACATACTCAGAGACCCTTAATATTAATGGTAGATACCAACTGGTTTTCCTGGCATCAGATGGGTAAACCAAGGATGTAAGGGCTGCCCAAAGTATAAAACTACAAATTAAATATATAAATTACTATAATAAAGTAAATTAAGGAAACTTAACACCTAATAAACTTTTTACCTAAGTTAGGAAAATCTCTATAAGTACTTGAGCCACTGTAATCCAAATAATCACATGGTGACTTGCCTCCTGATATTAAAATCAAAATGTTTCTTTACACATGTTTAAAGAAAAGGCACACATGATGAATTCCCAGAAACCTCTGTATTAGGTGTGCCAAAGGAAATGGTAACTCAAAGTAGAAGTGAGAATTAACCCAATGAAGTGAAGCTACAGTGTCATGAGAACTTCCAGGGCCAAAAGAAGGTTATGTAATTTTCTCAAAGTAAGAGGGACTTTTATTTTAGCTTAAGGGGGAAATAGAACGCAACCTCTGTGGGTGATATTCCATCTCTACAAATCACACCCACCCACCCACAGAAAACTATTTTTTCATTTCCACTGTCCACACTGTAATCCAAGTTATTATCATTTATTCCTTTAGCTCCTGCATGAGGGTATTTCCTGCTGCTGCTCCCATTTATATTCTTTTTCTCTCCTAATCCAATCTTTTTTTTTCATTTGATAAAATACACATAACAACAATTTACTATTTTATTCATACAGTTTAATGTCATTAAGTACACCCACAATGTTGTACATCACAACTACTCATTTCCAGAACTTTGTCTTCTCAAACTGAAACTTTGTAGCCATTAAACAAAGAGTAGCTGTACCCCCAGCTATGATTTTCCATCTCTATAAATTTGCCTATTCTAGGTACTGTATATAAGTGGAATCATACCATATCTGTCCTTTCGTGTCTGGTTTGACTTAGCATAAGGCTTTCAAGATGTTGTGGCATGTATCTTCATTCCTTTCTTTTTTAAGGCTGGATACTATTCCACTGTAGGCATGTACCACAATTTGTTTATCTATTCATCTGTTGGAGGACATTTGAGTTGTTTTCACCTTTCGGCTATGGTAAATAATGCTGCTATAAACATTGGTGTACAAGAATCTTTTGAGTCCGTTTCCTATTCCTTCAGGTATATACATAGAAATGAAATTGCTGGATCATATAGTAATCTATATTTAACTTTTTGAGGAATTGCCATCCTGTTTTCCATAACAGCTGCACAACTTCGCATTCCCAGCAGTAATGCACAAGGGCTCCAAGTTCTCCACTTTCTCACCAACACCTGTTATTTTGCAGGTTTTGTTGTAGTTTCCCTTTGTTTTCTAGTAGCCATCTAGTAGTTTTCTAATGAGTTTGAAGGTGTATCTTACTGATTTCTATTTGCATTTTCCTAATGAATAGTGACGTTGAGCATCTTCTCCTGTGCTATTGGCCACTTATAGATCTTCTTCTGAGAAATGTTTGTTCAAGACCTTTGCCCATTTATTGGATTGGCTTTGTTTTGTTGTTGTTGAACTGTAGGAGTTTTTAATATATTTGAAATACTGACACCTTATTAGAGAGGTAATTTACACATATTTTCTCCATTCTGTAGTTATCTTTCCACTCTCTTGATAGTGTCCTTGGATACACAAAAGTTTTTCACTTCGATAAAGTCCAACTTACCTATTTTTGATTTGTTGCCTGTAGTTTTAGTATCATATCCAAAAAATTATTGCCAAGTTCAACGTCATGAAGCTTTTCTCTCATGTTTTTTTCTAGGATTTTTATAGTCTTATCTCTTACATTTAGGTCTTCGTTCTATATTGAGTAAATTTTTGGATATGGCTAGGTAAGTATCACACTTCATTCTTTTGCATGTGGATATCCAGTTTTCCCAGCACCATTTGTTGAAAAGACGATTTCCCCCATTGGACAGCTTTGATGTACTCGATCATATATGCTAGGGTTTATTCCTTATCCAAAATACTTGGAAATGGAAGTGTTTCAGATTTTGGGATATTTACATCATACTTATCAGTTGAGCAGTCCTAATCTGAAAATCCAAAATGCTCCAATGAGCATGTCTTTTAGTGTCATGTTAGCACTCAAAAAGTTTCGGATTTTGGAGCATTTAGAATTTTTGATGTTTGACCTGTATGTGTATGTTTATGTATGTCAGTATGTGTGTATGAACCTATCCTTATGCTAGTGCCACACTGTTTTGATTACTGTAGCTTTGTAGTAAGTTTTGAAATCAGAAAGTGTGAGTCCTCAAACTTTTTTCGTCTTTTTCAACATTGTTTTGGCTATGAATTTTGTATCACTTTAATTTGCATCACATAAATTTTAGTATCACTTTAATTTCTGCAATAAACTGGCATTTTGATAGGACTGGCATTAAATTTGTAGATCATTTTGGGTAATATTGTCATCTTAACATTATTAAGCCTTCCGCTCCACCAACACAATATATTTTTGCACTTATTTATGTCTTTCTAATTTCTTTCAGCAATGTTTTGCAGTTTCCAGTTCAATTTAACCTTGACACACCAGCTAGAGGAAGCTTTTAAAATTATCAGTGAAATTGTGTCTGCCTAAAACATTTCAGTGACTTCCCAATGACCTTGAAAATATAGCAATATCCATATGGTCTTCCACAAGCCAGAGTTCACCTTCTTCTCCATTATCTCATATGATTCTCCACTCGCCGGCCACTGTGTTCTGTGATCAGTTTCTAGAACTTGTCAAGCTTTTCTCACCTCTAGGTCTTTGTATACATTGTTTCCTCTGCTTGAAACAACTGTCCCCCCTTGGGTTTCTTTCATCTCTCAGGTTTTGCATAAATATAATCCCTTCAAAGAGTCAATTTCTGATGATCCTTGGTAATTAGTTTTCCCCATTTTATCACTACTTCCTGCCTCTGTCCTTGACAGCACTTAGCTCAGTGCAGAGCTAGGTCCAGTCGTCCCTGCTTATCCTCAGGGAATACATTCCAAGACCCCTAAGCATATACCTGAAACCCCAGAAAGTACCACACCCAATACGCACTATGCCTTCTCCTACACATACATACCTAAAGTTCAGTGTATGACTTAGACACAGTACTCTTGCACTTTGGATACATTATGAAGTCAAATGAGGGTTACTTGAACATATGTGCTCAAGGGCATAGTTAATGAGGGCAGTTAATCTAATAACCGAGACAGTACAAAGTGACCAACAGGCAGGTAGCATAGACAGTGTGGAGATGCTGGACAGAGGTACGATTCCTGTCCCGGGGGGACAGAGTGTGATGGCACAATATTTAATCACACTACTCAGAATGGTACACAACTTAAAACTTAAAAATTGTTTATTTCTGAAGTTTTCAACACAGTATTTTTGGACTACCGTTGATTGCAGGTAAGTGAAACTGCAGAAAGGGAAATGGAGGATAAGAGGAGATTTGTGCATTTGATTGTGCTTTTCTCTGTGCATTCTCTGAATCCTTCAGGGTAAGAGACTTAGCTATGTCCTCTGAGCCTGACACATTGTTGACCTGCAGGAAAATGTAATTAAATGAAAACTATCAATACCATCCGATAGCATGCAGGCACGAAAGTCTTGTCAAGATTTTCTTTCCTCCAAGGCCAGCTTACCTTCTTTTCATTCTGGGTTCTGCTATTACCTGAAGGGTGTTCAGAGTACCTCCGTGGAATCCCAGAACAAGGAGGTGAGCTGTCGAGAATGACAGTACAGGTAGGGTGGCTGTGCAGGTGTGTCTGAGGTACAAGAGCAGGTTTATCCTGTGGCGGAGAACTTTCCCAGGCCCAATGCTTCTCCATCCTCTCCTGGTGTCTCAGATAGGATAGAGAGAAACTTCTTTCAGAATGGCCCCATCCAGCAGTGTTCTTCAGGCCCTCTACAGCATGCATGATGGAAATGTCCAGAGCTGAGGCCAGCCAACCCTCCTGGGCATCATTTCACAAGAAAATGAGCTCTCTCATGGGAGTTTGGAACACGCTGTTCCTACTTTGCTGTTTCCCAGGAATTAGGCATCAGAAGTGATCCCAGCACCTTCACAGGACCAGCTTTTACCAAGAAGCTCCCAAGATAAAAGGGCCACACAGACTGTCCTGCTGCTGGGGGGAAATTGGAAAATCCACACAGTTTTGAGTTATTTGTGATCAACCAGTACCCAAACGGGGCACTGGCTTCTCTCACCTCTCCTATGGATCCTTCTTTTAGTTCATTTCTGGTCCTGGGAGGTTTCCATATTTTTCTATCAACTCTATTAGACATTTTCAGGATTCTTATAACTTTTGAGGATTTTTGCCTGTATTAAATAATGTTTGGGAATACGTATTTTTTGCACATATAAATACAATATTTCACATAAATATTTTGCATCAGAACAGTATCTCATGGCACAATAGTGCAACTATAGCTAACCCTAATTTGTTGTATATTTCAGAATGGCTGGAGAAGTGTACTTGGAACATTCCCAACTTGGGTTGATGATGGATGATTAGAGTGATGTGTATTCTGATTGCCCTGATTGGATCAGTACACATCATGTGCTTGCATCAAAATATCACATGTGCCCCATAAGTCTGTACAACTATTACGGATTCAGAAAAATTTAAAAAGAAATTCCAATTTCTCTGACTCTGTAAAAGTAATCTCAGTTTGGATCTCCTATTTACTTCAGTAGTTACCTTAAATGATCTTATGGGAAATTTACATGCAGTTAAACACTACTTATTGGCTCCACTTTAATCAATGAATTCTACTGTCATTTCATAGTACCTAGAAAATTGTATTACCTTTAGGATTTCTGCTTTCATGAAGTTAATGATACTTTTTCAAGCCTAAACATTAAAATTTTCAATAGTTTTCTCCAGTGTTTGGAAATTTTTTTTCATCCGGTTTAGTGCTCATAAATACTGTTCATTTGTCTACCTGAATAACTAGTCAAACTTTCTAGTAAAGTTACTTAACACTCAAGTAGAAAAAAAAAAAAAAAGCCTTGTCAAGAAGGTCAGCAAGGAACAGAAACACTCCACTGTGATGGCTGATGGTCTGAGACATACCAAGTCCCATTGAACCACATCCACTTTTGGCCTACAAAATCAATTATTTACAGAGCAGATCTTGTCAGAAGAAGGAAAAGTTTAAACTCTACATCATTAAAATAAGTGTTGAAAGATCCTTTGTTCCAGTGTCACAGCTCACTCTACAGCTTTAGGGCATTGTGTTTCTTCATTGTGCACAGTGAAGAACAAAGTTCAGTTCTAAAACCTCCAGATAGCCCTAAAATCATCAGCTCTGAGTGCCATGTCAATTCTGGCGACAGGATGGACTTTACCATCTTACATTCATTCAACGGACACATACTATTGAAGCCTGCTTCCCAAGCATGTGCTAGGATTCTCTGATGAACAACACCTTGCTCATCTGTGAATAGGACCTTGCTTCCACCCTTGTGAGGCTTCCTGCTGAATGCAGATGTCTTTAGAACATAAGAAATGCCCAGAAAATGCCAGCAATTGCTACATTTTCTTGTTTTCCAGGCAACTCTACAAACTTAGAGATGTTCCTGGATACACTGATTGACCTAAGCTCTCCTGTGTATCCAGAAAAAACTTTCTGGTAGTAAAGCCAAGGGCAAAATGAAATATTCTATATACTCTAAGATATCTGAGATTAAAGCATTCGGAGTCTCTCAACAACAGAGCAATTTAGGTAATACCTTGCACCTTTTGCTATATAAAAAGTGAGGAGACACTTTGGGAGGTTGAGGTGGGGTGGATTGCCCGAGGCCAGGCATTCAAGACCAGGCTGGCCAAATGGTGAAACCCTGTCTCTACTTAAAACACAAAAATTAGCTGGGTGTGGTGGCACATGCCTGTAATCCCACCTACTCAGGAGGCTAAGGCACAAGAATTACTTGAACCCAGGAGGCAGAGGTTGAAGTGAGCCGAGAACACGCCACTGCACTCCAGACTGGGCTACACAGCAAGACTCTATCTCGGTGGGGGGAGGAAATGTGAGGGGAGGTAAACAGGGGAAACTGAAATTCTGTTTCCTGGGGAATGGGAGAGGAAGGGTAGGGAGATACTCAGAGATAGATAGGCAACCTCTGCCACTCACACACATGATTTTTCATTTAATTCCAAGATTTTGCAGATGTCAAAGAACCCTGACCCTTTAGGTACTAGAGTTCTGTTCATCTCAAAAAGCCTGGAGCCCTGACATACCCAGCAGCGAGTCCTCCAGGAAGCCCCTGAGGACGTAGTGCTGCTCCCACAGGACAGAGATGTTTCTCAGCTGCCGCAATGACAGGATCTCCAATTCATACATATCTCAAGCCTTTGTCAGGAGGGTTCTTCCAGCATTAATCTTTCACTCTTAATGAGGTCATTAAATCTGAAGGCTTATTCTCTGTGTTGATGATAATATGCTTATCTTACAACAAAGCAGGGGTGACTTATTCTTTCAACACAAATTGAGTGCCTTCTGTATGCAGGATACTCTTCTAGGGGCTGGGAATCAAACAGTAAATGAGACAGGTGCGATGTCTGTCCTAAATGATTTCACAGACTAGAAGATGAAGATACCAAGTAATGTGGGGGGTGCAGAGCATGTATGATATGTTATAGCAAAAGTTAGGGGCCTGAATCAGTCTTGGGAGCTCCGAGAATCTTCCCAGAGGCATAATATCAAAGCAGTAAAAAGATCTGCATATAAACAATGCAACCAACTATCCAAGTGTTACACCAACTAAAACCCCCAATAAACTTTGAACAGTGAAAAAAAAATATATCAAAGCAAATTGTGAAGGGAGGCATTAACCAGTAAAGGAAGTAAAGGGTATTGAGGGAAGTTAGGTATAAAAGTCAGGTCAAGGAAAAAACGTATTGGAAATCTAATGGCAAAGAGACTGGATGCTTTCAAGGTCCTGAAAATCCCAGTGTGGTTAAACCTAAGAATCTAAGATGGGAAGTGACATGAAAGGAGCCCAGGAGAACCTTGAAGGTGATGTGAGAGTGCTCTGCCTTTATCCTATAGAAAGGAGAGTCAGGGAATTCTAAGCTGAGAAGTCACAGAATTCATTCATTCTACCAGCTCTGAGGGCCAGCTACATTTTGGTGACAGGATAGATTTCACCATCTTCCATTCATTCATTGGACAGGTACTATTCAGACCTGCTTCCCAAGCATGCACGCTATGCTTGGAATCTCTGATAAACACGACCCTGCTCCTGAGGCAAGAGAATAGGGTGTAGAGACAGGGAATTTAAGGCCAATTTTTGCTGATTTCCTAAAAGAAAAAAAAAAACAAGGTCTGGAGGCAGGAAACCTAAGGCCAATTAACACCAAATTCCTAAAGCTCAACCTAAAGGAAAACCCCATTTCCTCAGCAGAGTAGCAGAGGATCAAAGTACTCTCCCTGCAGCCCTTCTCCTCCACCTTGGCTCAGATAGAAAGGGAGAGTAGAGGGCCTTGGATTGGCCGCAGGCCAACAGGGACCATGCCTTCATCTGTATAGGGTGCCAATTCACTGCAGCCTTTGATTAGCCACAGGCCAAAACCTTCACCCAGATAATGGGTAGCTGATAAGAACCTCAAATGGGGTACTTAAAGCCCAGAAAACTTGGGGCCCGTGAGCTGCTTGCTGGGGCCCACTCCCACCCTGAGTGCTTTCTGGCTTTCATACATTCCTGTGTTTGCTGCTTCATTTCTGCATTTCATTCAGCTGCTACTTTGTGCATTTTGTTCAAAATGCCAAGGACTTAGACAGCTCGTAGTCAAGACCCTCCACCGGTAGGTAACACTTCTGCCCTTATGAGGCTCCCTGCTGAACAGAGATGTCTTGATCAAAATATTAAGATGACAGATGGGTAGC
This sequence comes from Cebus imitator, assembly GCF_001604975.1. Taxonomy (NCBI): domain Eukaryota; kingdom Metazoa; phylum Chordata; class Mammalia; order Primates; family Cebidae; genus Cebus; species Cebus imitator. The sequence continues at coordinate 5,467,915 of NW_016107363.1, forward strand.
AATTCTTAAGAACCCAAAATGCAAGCAGTCCTGGCTCAGAACAGCTCACAGGACTAGGTGGTGGGTTACCACGGAAAAGGTAAAAGGAGAAAAACTCTGATAGGAACTTGGTCTCTGTGAAAGCAGCAGTGGGCTGGAGGGAAAAAAAAAAAAAAGGTGCCACAAGGAACACTCACCGGGTGCCCTTCAAGGAAGGGAGAAATAAGGAAAGCAGGAGCAAAACATCAGTGAAGTTTTAAATAAACAGTTGTTTAAAGGCCGGTTCATAGCAGGGCCTCTGCAGCCTTATTACAGCACATTTAGAATTTTTCCAAAACACTCTTATAAGATAATTAACCTAATTTGGCATGTTACAAAGTCATTTGAAATCTCCATTTGGTGAATGAAATAATATATTCACCAGCATGTGTATTTTAGTGATAACTCTGTTTATCAAGGGCCAGAGGAACCCAATCTGCAGGCGCGTGCCTCCGTGTGAACCTAGGGGCTGGTAATTATCTCTTGCCAGACTTGCCACCTGTAATAAGTTTGTTTGTGATGTGGCTCGGTTTTTAAAATAATACCAGTTTGTCTCTAGAGACCCCCATCTGAGGATTTACACATAATACGATAAAACTGAAAGGAGGGAAGGATCCCATACTAATCAAAACTGCCATTAAGATATACTTAAATCAAATATGGTTTTTAGCTGCTTTAAGTTTTATCTCAAAAAAGGCCATTTAGTCTTTTCGTTGCTATTTCAGATGTTTCAGAACTAATCCCATATTAAGAAACATGCCATTGGGGGCCATCAAGATGCATATATTTTAATTACATGATTCACTTAATTAATTTTGACAGAGGGTTTCACAACATAAATCCCAAGCCAGTCTTGTTTCCCCTAGAAAAACATTGTGCATGTAATCCTTATTCGCAAAACTCTCTGCTGAGGATGGGGTTTTAAAAGCCAGCATTTTAAACTACTTTGATTATTAATAGCAACATGACAAACAACACACTTCTAGGAACATCATGGAGTCCCACTCAATCTGTCCCAATTTATATGAACGTGGTTCAGGGCTGCACTACTGTTCATTAGCTTTACTTCTGCTGAGATCTGGAGGTAAACATTTAAGCTAACTATAGAGCTTAAATGTTGGCTTAATGAGAAAAGTCATGTATTCCAAAGGAAGTGATAAAGCAAGTCCCAGAAAGAAACTAAGTCAGTTGCCCCGCCGTGTCTCAAGCTCTGTGAGTTGCTCCAGGATGGAGGCCATATGGCTTCATGACTATTCTACTGTCTATGACAGGGCTGGCCTGTCATAGGTCCCCAATAAGCATTGCCATATCTACATGTTGTTCTTAGTCTCTAGCATGCACCTCAGCCAGGAAATGTTCTTTCACTCCCCATCATTCAATTTCAAGAGGCAGGAAATCCTCATTCATTCTGCCACAATTACTCTAGCTAAACAAACCCACTTGCTCTACAAAAGCATTTTGCATCTTTCAACCAACTGCTCTGGATTTTTACCATGGAGTCTAGTCGATTCCATTACCCTTTCTGCTCACTCAGTCAGATGTTTGGTGACCTCCTACTGTGATACAGCCGAACAGTTCCTGCCCTTCAAAAGCTGACAATTCTGATAGTGTACCAAATCTGGCCCTCTTGCAGGGGGACTAGAAAAGCAATTCCTACGTCTAAGTATCCTTTTTCATCCCTTGTGCATGTTCTGAATTTCAAATATGCACCGTGGATCTCTTACTCTGCACAAGTAGTGGTATGCCATGAGCTTTGCTATTTGTTTACAAGCCTCACTTGGAGCTGCCTCTACAGACATTCCAACTCTAAGCCTGGACTCCAGTGTTTTCCAAACTCAAGTACATATATAAATTGCAGGAGGGTCTCAACTGATTTAGTGTGGCTGGGGTGGCAGGGCCTGAGATTCTGCATTTCTAGCAAGTTTGCACATATTATCAATGTGGCTGTTCTGCAGCCCACACTTGGAAGAGCAAGGGACAGGTTCACACTGAGAGATAAACTTCCCAGTTATTGTGTAAGTAAAGGTAACATTTTGCTTCCTCTTTCTCCCTTGAGGTGATCTTTAATTCTAATTTACAATTTCTCTTTAGTATCAAATTCTGATTTTGTTGGTGTTCCCCAGTACTCATAAAAACCAGCACCACAACCTCAATTAGTTCCACATGGGAACACAGCCATAAAAGTAGACTCACTTCACCCTTGTACCATTTGTCATTTCAATCACTGAAGACACACAAATTAAAAAGGGAGAAAGAGAGAGAGAAACAATAAAGTACCTTATATCCCATGTTCCCTTGTTTATCTGAAGGTGTTGATTACCTGGAGGTAATTTTTTTTTCTTGTAAAGTAATTTATTTTAAATAAAAAAAAGGTCAGATAGCTATTTCATTTATCACTATTACAAAGGAGTCTAACCCAGTGATGGAGAAAAGGAAGGAGAAATTAATTACAAGTCAGAAGCTGCAATAACACTCTCGGTAATTGTGACAAAAATTTTAAATTAACATTTCTGTCACTGAGAGAAGTTTGATTAATTTTACAATTGGAGATGCTATCACCAGAATATTGGGGGGATCGGAGGACACAGCAGTTTGCAGTTTGCAACACAGATTCGCTTCTTTAAGGCTGAGACTATATCTGCAAGGCACCTTCACACTTTATTAACAGCTCAATCAGTGCCATGCTGGAAATAATTAGCCAAGAAGCCATGGAGTAAATAGATCTTGACTGGCAAACCATGTGAAAAGAAACGCATGTGATTCTTCTCTGTAGCCCTAACAAAGCCGACCTTGTTTTCTGTGTTACAAAGTATCCGTGGAAGACTGCTGTTGCCACTGTGATTTTTCTCTTTGGGAAATAAAACAACAGCAAGCAGCAGTTAGACTTTTTCATTCACATTTTATTTAAAGGTGTTATGCTGGGAGGGTTGGGAGGGGACCCAAGGTCTAAACGATAGAAATTAAGTTAAAGGAAAGGGTTTATTAATAACGTATTTAAAACTAGCCAAAAATGTTCTTCCCATGATGAATTTATCAATGATCTGTGATGTTTACTGATCTTTAGTGAAAACAACATTTAACGCTTAGTTAAGGGCTTATTATGTTCCTGGCACATAAATTCAAGGGGCTTTATTTGCATTAATTGATTCAAGCCTCATAATGACTGTTTACAGTAAATTCTATAATTATCCTCATTCTATGGATACCTTGGTGCTGTGGCACAGGGAGGCTAAGAAGCTTACCTAACATTGTGGATCTAGGAAGTGAGGAAAAGAGCCAGAACGGGCAAGCTGGCTGCAAAACCTGCAGTCTTAATCGGGGAGCACCAAACTACATCCTGTGAGCCAAATGCAGCCCCTCACCTATTTCAGTAAAAAGTTCCACAGAAACAGAGCCATACTCATTTATTTACATATTGTCTATCATTATTCTTCACTACTGACAGCTGGGTAGTTGCAACAGGGAGTATGACTCATAAAGCAAAAACAGTTTATTATCTGCCTTTTACAGAACAAGTTTACCAACCCCTGCTGCTAACCACAATGTCATATTGCTTCTTAGATCATTTCTACATTAACTCACAGCATCTAGGGAAAACCCAACAGTGAAAGACACTTCGGGATGCTGAAAAGTCAAGTGTCAGGGAAAAATGTGAAACTAAAGGGATGGAAAACTTACTTGCAAATCCTATTTGCCAACTTTTTAATTTATTATAGGCCCCCAACAGTGTTACATTAGATTCTAATGTAAAACCTATCTTTCAACTTGTGGAGGAAAGCTGAAAAGAAATATGTTTTCTTTGTACATGACCCCTGTAGTCAAGGAGATGGTGGTTTCTAGCACAGATCACTGGGCCACTCCTCAGGGAAGTGGACCTAGGAGAACAGTATTTCTTTCTCTCTGCTGAGATCAAATGGAACTGCATGGCAAATTATGGTTTGAGATTACTGCTCACATTTATATATTTTGGGTCTTTAGAGAAAGTTTGAGAACACATGGGTATTTTCTAATTCCCACAGGATTAAAAAAAAGAAATACAATCCAACTTAAGAAAGTACAGTTCTCCTGAGTCCGAGCTATTTAACTGTATAGGTTGGGAGACAAACGTGGTAGAATCAGGAAGAGAGAGAAGGCTAGAAGTACAGCGAGAATGGAGAGGATTTTTTGAAAAAGGGTAAGAGAAATCATTAACAATTACTCATGTTTCATATTAACATGTATTAACTGGCACTCAATAGAAGCTCCTGGCCTGAAACTTAAGCCTTACATGATATTAGTTAGGATGGTATGAGGGTGACTCAGCTGGGAACGAAAGCTTAAGCACTCTGGGAACATCTATAATAATTATTCACCTATATAATCGGAGGAGAGAAGTCACACATTGAAAAGCAGAAATAAAAGTAGAAATTAAGAAATAATCTCAAAATCAAAAGAAAAACGCCAAAGGGAATATGAAGTGTTTGATGTTAAAAACTATTTAAAAGTCATAGTAACTAAAATGATTGCATTGACCTGAAAATAGACAGGCAGAAAAAAAAATAGAAAATGAATTAAACCTTAAAATATGTACGCACCCAATACAGACAAAAGGGGGCATGTAAATCAGTGAAAGAGATATTTCATAAATGGTCCTTAGGCCCCTCCTGACAAAATGTTAAATACCTACTTCTCTTATATATCAAAGTATGTTTTAGGGGAATTAACATGTTTTTAAAACTTGGATCTTATAAGAACTAAAAGAGTATAGGAGCATATTTACTCACTCTCAGGATGAAGGAATCGAAAAGAAAGACTCTGGAAAAGATCTGAGAAATATTTGTCATCATAAAAATGAAATGAAAACCTCATTGTTAAATACCAAAGTCAGACAAAAAGCCTGTAAACAATTTATTCTATGAGTTTATAAGAAAAGATACTTTAATTACAGTGGACAACACAAAACAGTAATAAATAAAAATAAGGGGAAACACACAAAAATTCAGTGAGTGTAAAACACTTGAAAATCCCAAGCTATTAAAACAATAAAGATTTTTATAACAATTAAAAGACACCCATTTTGACCTAACAAATCACTAAAGATTAGAATCCATCACCCACTCCATCTGCAGTACACAGGGTTTAATACAATGGTCTCCTCAAACAATTGTCAATGATTCAAGCCCATAAAACTTTAAAAGGCCTGATTAACCCAGCAATTCCACTTTGAAAATTTTATCCTGGTGGTGGGGCGGGGGGTGGAAATCACAGATGTGCAAAAAGAATGGAATGAAAGGATAGCTTCTATATAATGGACAAACATTAGAAGGGGGGAAAGCCCTCTTAACTTCTAACAATAGGACATGGCTCTATAGACTAAAGGCACATCAGTACAGTAGAATAATGTGCAGCTCTAAAACTCCTGTTGTAAAGGATTTAAAGGTGGGGGAAATATTTCAGTTATACCATTGAGTGGAAAGTAATTACAGCACAGTATGTGCAATAAGATCCCCGATTCAGAAAAAAGAAAAAACATCATATGTAAAATATCTGTTATAGAAAGATGAAAGAAGGAGTAGTGTTTTTATTATTCTTTGTGCTTTCTTGTATTTTCTAAGCTTTTTTTCCAGAGGGTCAGAAATAACTTTGTAATGAGTATTGATAAATGTGTTCAATGTTCACTGTGAAAGAGAATTTGGAAACAAGGCAAAGTTGATCAAACTCTCCCAGGGACTGAGTGGAGGTGTGGCAAGAGGGTTCTGGATGGCTGGACAGAGAATCAACCCAGCATTAACTGACTAGTTATTTGGTCATATGCAAGCCCATTTAGAATTAGAACCCCTGTGGGACTTCCCTATAGTACGGTGTTGCCTGGGAACCATCCTTCCTGATTTTCAGCACGTGGCAGAGGCCATGCCAAATGATCTTGGAACCCCTGGTCCACCCGCTCCAGACCCTGGGATCACAGTACTGTAAATGACTCCCTGTGACTAAAAAAAGCAAACTGACATTCCAAGACAGAAAGCATTTCATAGCGAACATGTACAATGATTTTTCCTTCAGAAACCATCAAAAGTAAAGACTCCATTAGAAGTGCTGTCGCCCAATCTGATTCTCTCTCCCCTTTCTAAAAGCAGCAAGAAATGTTAAAAGGCAATATGATAGAAAGCTTTTAGTTTGAATCCGTATACACGTGGCTCCTCTGATGGGAAGTGAGTTCTACGTTTGAAGGTGTGGGCTTCATGCAGAGAAGAGCTCAACTGATGCTCCCTGACACCAGTCCACTTAGTCCAACCGTCTCTTTCTAAGCAGAAAAGGAACAGTGTGAGAGAACACCAGCGTGTTACGTAATGAGTAATTTAGGCTTACCTGCAGAATTATGCTAATAGGGTCCATCCCCAAACAGTGCTAGTACCTGGCACAGTGCCTGACATAAACATCGAACAGATATTCCATAAATATGCTTGACATAACAGACAATTCCATGAAATCCACACTTCTTGGAAGACAACTTGGATTGTGCTCTTTCTTAAATTCCCTTTCTATATATCTAACTGGCCAGTAGGGGAGTATCTTGAATTTTACTCATTTTTATCATTCTGAGGTCATTCTATGAGGCTTGGCTTTCTAGACATGAAACACGACTCAGCTACTCATCAACACCAACCTTCAACTTCCAGTGGTACAAGTTCTTTGCTGCGTTCTGCATATTCACAGGAAGGGCATATTGCACTCACCCAGCCCATCCTGCCTAGTTGTACAAATGACAAGACGAACCAGAGAGCAGGGTAAATTAATAGCTGATTTGAGATTAGGTTTCAAGTTTTCCTCCTATCAGGCTGGGCTCTGTCAGAGTAACCTTTCATTCAGCCAGTCCTCTAACAGGCAGTGCAGGTGAAGAAGATAAAACTCACACTTGCATGTAAGGAACTATATATTGTGACTTCTTTTCATGTTGAGTTACTTCCCTCCTATCAGGTCACAGCCATCCATTCCCAATAATCAGTTTAAGTAATTAAAGCAAGTCATCTAAATAGGGGAAACAGTAGGGCAGTATGGTGGTTTTGAACTGTGTGGTTGTGAATTAGAGCAAACCAGCTGGTCTATGTTTCCAAAATATACATTTCTGCCCCCTCCGACTCCCACCATCAGCCTCAGTGATTCTGACTCAGTCAGGCTGGGATGTGTTCCATGAATCTGTGCATTTCACTTGCTCCCCAGGTGACTGAGGAAGATGGCTTGAGAAATGTTTTATCTCACTATGAGCTCCAGAGATGCTGGCAGCCTCTTATGTATTTATCCACAACATTTAGCCCAATGCTTATCAAGGAGAAGTTGCTTCATAAATATTCGTTGAATTCATGTTTACTAGGGATGTTCATAGCCCCATAAAAAAACACAAAGACCGTCTACTCATTGGGGAAGGAATTTGGGGTAAATATTTGAAATCAATGTGTTATTGCTTTGCCACCGCAACAAAAAGTTCTGCTTTTTTCATTTGGCTCTCCTGGGATCCTGCCGTCTGTGCTCCCACATGCTGTACCTCAGGAAAAGATAAAAATTCAAGGAAACCAAGACTAAACAAGTCCTCAGTTTCCTCAGATCACACGTTCCAGATCTGTCTGAATCTATGATGCATGCCTGCCACACTTGATCCTGAGAGGGTCATAGCAAGAACAGCAGGCGAAGTAACAGCCACAGCCACGGAGTTCCAGATGGTTTTCGCATCACCTGCAAGCCACTTGCTTTTGTGTGAGTTACAACTTCTCCGGGTCTCAATTTTCCCATTCGTAAAATGGGGAGCTGATTTCACATTTTCTACTTTGAAGCACTTGTAAGAGAGATGAATCACACAGAGCAGGGTAAATGTGACAACTGTGTGAAAGCACTGTGTGTAAATTTGAAGATTTATATATCTAAGTCATCACTGTGAATACTATTAGTCTATTAGTATCTTGTTTTCAGATACTCATTTTTTCAGTAATAATTATTTTAGTTTGAAAACTAGACAAGTTTTGACAACATGCATTTGTATGTACCTATCAAAGTGCAGTCAATTTATTGAAATTATTATTGCCCAGCCTCTAAACCCCCAAAAGAAAGTAGGGGGAGAAAAAGTAAATATCAGCTCTCCTAACAATTCATTGTCTAAAATTTTCATGAATTAGGGTTAGTTCTCTCTGGAAACTGTCTTCTTAATGAACAGCATCTCCTTTTCTTTATATATCTATTATTATCACATAAGCCTGTAAATAGTCTATATACCTTAATTTTTTTAAACCTACTTTTGAGATACAGAACCCAAAACACATGATTATCTGTAGGATAATGCAGAGTACATCATCATACCCTCCCTGTTTTATTGTATTTGTGTCTTTCACCTGCCTTTGATCCCCAACTATTTGAGAAGTATATGAATACATCCTAAAAAATATAACAAATTTTAAACAAAATGAGCTTCATAAAATAAGAAATGCCACATGCCCTGTCTTAGAAACTAGCTATTTCCTTTCTTTCCATTAGTAATTTCACTGGTTCAATTTTCTTTTGCATAGAATACTGGTTTTTGATTTGCCTATTTCTCCCACCTCCCCAGTACCATTTCCCTTTCAAATTAAATTCTCCTTATGTAGCCAGGCCTTGATCTGGTCAAAGATGGGAAGGGAGTCGCGTTAGTCTGGATCATTGGGAGGAAGCTGGGGCAGACTAGGGAGAGCAATCAGTTCATGCTGAAATCTGATCCCAAGTGAACCAGAGAGGAGAGAAGGTAGGGCGGGTACCTTTGCCAGCAGGCAGGGGAAAGTGCCCAAATTCATGGACAAATAAGTATGTTATCTTCCAGGAATGAGCCTGCCTTAGACTTAAAATAACCTAGACTTAGGATAACTGTGACACTCTCAGTTATTTGCAAGGAGTAGTTGGTAGAAGGTGTGGCCTTGGTGCAAACCCATGATGGATTCCAAGTTGCTATGGCTGGGACCCTCAGTCAGTTATGACACTTCCTGTAGAAGGTCTGCAAAGAGCACTCTGATGGCTGCCACTGTCATCTTCCATAAATTCCACATCTGAAGGTCACTTCTCAGGTACCACATTTAATTGTCCCCATGAAGATGGAGAAAGGACAAAAATGGGGAGAGACTATAGTGTTTGGAAAGGGCTCAGGGAAATAACAGTGTTCAGGAATTTTTGGAAGTAGACTTTGTGTGCAAACCCAAACCTTTGTGGAATTTTTTAAAAATAGCTTTTACTGTGAAGCCATAAGATACAATTCAATCTCAGGAGCAGCAAGACCTTCCAAGTTAAAACAGTAAATAATTTGATTGAGATAAAGATTAATAGCCAAAATCATGCAAGTCAGTCAGAAGCACCAGAGAGCATCAAGCTCCAAAGATTAATAATGGTAAAAGACAACACTGTGATAATCAGTTTCATAGAGATGGATCATGGGAGAGTTTAATGAGTGAATTTCGGGAGGAGAATTTCAATTGAGTAGACTAGAGTTGGGGAAAGTGCAAATCACATGGCGAAGGCTTAAAGCAGGCCGTCTGCCTGGAGGACACAGGCGGGAATACCATTTTCCTGTCTTCATACTAAATGCTGAAATAGCACACAAATTGGTGTCAGGAGGTTGAATGGAATCTGCTGCAGCAAAACGTGACTGGAGCAGAGAAACTGTGCTCACCACTCTAATTTAGAAGGCAGGAGAGCTGAGCTAACAGAATGTAATCATGTCTTAATGTGCTCAAGGAGACTGAGAATCATTAGTCATTGTCAGAGGAGGCACACAATCTGATGTCATTTATGGGACTGTCATATTTCAGAAAGTTGGGAGCCGCTGTCCTCAGCATTCGTCTCTACCTGTCCATGCAGGCACGAATCCAGTCCTTCTAATAGGTACTGGGTGCTCACTGGGTAGCAAGCACTTTGCTGGGCCTGGGGAATAGAATGACAAACGAGCCATGGCCTTGGACCTCAGAGGGCTTACAATTCAAAAAACAGGGACAGGCAGGAGCATAAATCATAACAAAATGGAATTTATCCTGGCAATGGGTGGGAACAATAGTCTATGTATTAGGACATGGACTTTAAAGACAACTGGCTCATGTTCTAGCATCTGGTCTGCTATATATTGGTTATGGGACTCTGGTAAGTGTCTGAGCCTTGGATTTCTCATTTGCCAAATGAGGAAAATCATACTTAAGTTACTGGAAAGCTTAAATGAGATAAGTCTATTTTTCCTACAATGCCAGACACAGGGTAATACTCCAGAAATTGTAGAAAATAATTTTGTCCCATAAATGATTACCTACAGTGATGCACTGCTGAATGAAGGAATACATTGAGAAATGCATCATTAGGTAACTTTGTTATATAAACATCATAGAATTACATACACAAAACTAGATGATATAGCCTACTACACACCTAGGCTATATAGTATAGCCCACTGCTTCTAGGCCACAAACCTGTAGACTATGTTATTGTTCTGAATACTTTAGGCAATTGCAACACAATAAGTATCTGTGTATCTAAATAGAAAAAAGGTGCAGTCCATTATAGACCAAAACGTCATAACGCTGTGCATGACTGCACCTTAGTGAAATTGTTATTGTCGTACACAAAATTAAAATGAAGAGTATAAGGACAGATGAGTTGTTTCTGCAAAGAAGGATGGAACCAGGAGGAGGATGAAACCAGGATGAGGGTTAACATCGGGGGGAAACTTTATAAAGAAACAGATACTTGAGATGGGTCTATATAGGAGAGTTTTCCCAATTTAGAAGGAAGTTTTCATGGTTGGAGGAAATCTTATAAGCCAAAGCAGAGAGTATGAAAATCCATGGCCGGTTTGAAAAATGACAACAATTTCTGTGTGGTTAGAGTATTTCACAGTCCACAGTACAAGGTAGCAAAGGCTGGTTGGGATGAGACAGTAAAAGGTTTAAACACCATGCAAGAGGGTCCTGAAGAAGCCAAATTTGTAGCTGGAAGAATATTTTTTAAAAAGGAAACACTGAAGATTTTTGAAGCATCTTCAAAGGAAAGAATAAGCAAAATGTATGGCAGAAAATTTACTATTATATAATATGTAGGTTTTGATATGCCCTTTGTCAAATCAGCTTCCACCAAACAAAACTACATTTCCCAAAGCAAAATTGAAACAAGTGGATTGGAATATGTGTACTGGTCCCAAAGTCTAAGTAGTAATGGCTAATTCTGCCAATAGCATCTATGTTTGTATGATCAATGATGATCTCATGAAGTGCCTGAGCACAATGGTGACCACCATCCATTGAATGAATGCTCCTTATGTGCTAAGGGCTTTGTGATGTGTGAGTTCTGTTACGTATCCCCATTTTGCTGATGAGAAAACAGAGTTCTTGAGAGGTTAAATTACTTGCCCATGGTCACACAGAAAGTAGGCCACCTGGGATGTGATTGAACTCCAGAACTCATCAAGTAGCCCATGTGTACTTCCTTATTTCCCTCCTCCTTCTTCAAGACAACCAGCAGTGGCAATTCATTCTCCACGGAGCAATAGAGACTTTAGACTCCCACTGGCTTCCATTCTATTCACATTGAGCAAATTACATTATAAATTAATCCTGATAAAACATTCCACTCTTCCCTCTTCATAAGCTAAGGAGACTCACTGCAGTCTTGAGGCCCTGCAGAATGCACCTTCAGAGAAAAAATCCAGAGGCCTTGATTGCATTTGCTTTTTAATTAATCTAAAGTGTTAATTTTCAGCTGGAGGAAAGTTAATTTTTCCTTTTGTTAATCTAATGGCCACAGGCAATATTAGTGCTATTACAGCAAAAGTTTGGAATGACAGTCAAGCTCCCCGGTGCTACAATAAATGCAGTGGCAAATAAAACAGCTTCCCTGGAAGGCACATGAATTTAAATAATTTCTGAAGATGGTCTCTGCTTCTCTCAGTGAAAAGAGAAAAAGGCTAATTCCGACCTCATCAGGCCACACTAACATCTAAGCAAATCCTTTCTTTTGATCCTTTCACATTTCTTTTCTGAAAATGAGAAGGGAAAAAGAAACACGACTTTCTGCTAACAGCAGAGAAGCATTACAAGTTTGGGTTTTGAGAATGTTACGACATATTCTCCCTTCTGGGGAGCTATTCTCATCCTAGGCCTTCTCTCCTGTCTCCCATTATAGACCTTATAGGTTGGGGCTCTTTTTTGACTAGAACAAAGGCTGTTATTTGTAAAAGGAATTAAAGCTACAGGCTACCTGCTTCTTCAGAAGGAAACTCAGAATATGTCACATTTATATGTCAAACAATTTAAGGCAGTCAAAACGAAGATAAGGCAGGGTGCTCAAAACATACTGGGGTGATAAGTCGAGATGAGGAAGTTATGACCACATGTCCTGTTCTAAAACCTGCATGAAGGTTTGAGACATCCCAGAGAGGGCCATCAGGCATTGGTCAAAAGCCAGGGAAGGAACCTAAATTTTAGAATTTAGAAGGGCTGGCAAGATAGCAGCAGCAACCAGAGGTACATAAAATCTGGCCTTGAGTCTAGACTTCAAGAGCGTTGGTTTACCTGATGTTGTTGTTTATCCTTTACAAATACTTTCTCACAAAACATCTTATTTTATCCTGCACTGTAAGTTCCCATGCCAACTCAAACTGATTGTTGGTGGCTGCCTGGAGCACCATGTTTAAAAAATATTGTGAGACTCAGTGGAAAAGGATTCTTTAATCTTAGCGATACCCAAGCAGGAACTTCATGACCTTAAATGCATAGGAAAACAGGAGCACATGCATGAAGTATCTGCTCCCCACACACTATTTCTTAGCTAGCCAGTGATAATAAGGTTTCAGTCATGAAGGGAATCTTAACTCCCAAAATATCACCTGTCCAGTGACCCTAACCCTAAACCATTTTGAATGAGATCATCAATTATCCTTTAAAGAAATCCCACAAGTTCTATTTTCCTCCAAAACCGTTGTTACCAAAGAAAGTTATTCCTTTCGGTGAACGCATCTCCTTCAAAACCCTTTTCTTCTTGAGGGAAAGAACTTGAAAGGCTGCAACTTTGGCTCTCAGTCTGTAAATGAAGTACATGTTCAACTCTATATTGCAAATTAGTGGGGAAAGACTCATGCCGGCATCAAGGGGTTACACCTTTGTGCATAGAAAAATCCTTTTCCAAAGTGGGTTAGAAACAGGCACGATGAATTCAGCCCATCTACTTTTTAATGGCTTGCATTATTAAAAACATTACTTATGCCTTTTTGTATGACAAAGAACATGAGTAATAATTTTGATAATAACTTCGTCTTTGATACACAAAGGAACTCAGTGTGAAAGTTTTTAAAATACTATCTTTGGGGCAAAACTGGAGATTAGCAACATGCTTGGAAATGAGCTATTCCATTGAGGGAGAAGACTGCAGTGCTTTTTTGCTTCTTTTAAATTTTAAAATTGGAAACCCAGCAGAAAGCTGGTAGAATGCTTAAACAGTCACGTCCATTAGAATATTTGGTCTATGCAACAACATGTGGAATTGCTGTGTTTATATTTACATATTACATATATATGTAATACATATATATGATGTATATCTATTATGTATATGATAGATATATATATAATACATATACATGTGATATAATATGTAAATATAAATATATTTACATATCACTTCTACAAACCTGTCACTACTATAGTATGTTTTCTATCTACCAAATACATTGTGAAGACATTTTTGTTTACACAGCCACGGTTTGTGGTTCAATGCAATTAGTGGACAATTAACATTAAACTTTTATGACAAGCTTTAAGCACACCTTCTCTTTTTTTTTAACCAAGTGACAACTGGCGTTCATTCATTCAATAAATATTTATTGAGTATCTACTATGCACCTGATATTGAATCTAAGGGTACAGTGAATAAAATGATGGAGATTTCCACCCTGGTGTATTTACATTCCAGTGCGGGGAGGAAGATGCAGAAAAATAAACATAAATAAGAATATGTTGTATGCTAGAAGATAAGTGCTATGGGAAAAGGTATATCGGTCTGGAGTGTACAATTTAAAACAGGGTTGCCAGGGTAGACCTCCTTGGAAAGGGAACATTTCATTTAAGATGTGAAGGAAGTGACAAAATTCACCACACTGTCGGTCACCACCAGTGCCAAGACCCTAATCAAGACAGGCAAGTTTGTGTATGGATATTTAGCAGGGTCGGGAGACAGGGAGTTTTACTTTGGATTTTTTGGGTTCAAGACCTCAGACAAGTGATGACAAGTAACTTGGATATACTAGCCTGGAGCTCAGGAAGGAGATTTGGGCTGGGAATATAAATCTGTACACTCTTGCCATATAGATAGCATCTACTACTATGATGCCATGTGAGATCGCTAAGGAAATGAGTAAATCTGCATATGTTCATTGCAGCACTATTCTCAACAATAAAGACATGAAATCAACCTAAATGCCAATCAATAGTAGGCTGGATAGAGAAAATGTGGTACATATATGCCGTGGAATACTATGCAGTCATAAAAAAGAATGAGATCATGTCCTTTGCAGGGACATGAATGGAGCTGGAGACCATCATCCTTAGCAAACTAATGCGGGAACAGAAAACCAAATACTGTGTGTTCTCCCTTATAAGTGGGAGCTATGTAATGGCAACACATGAATACGCAGAGAGGAAAAACACATACTGTGGTCTTTTGGAGGCTGGAGGGTAGGAGTAGGGAGAGGATCAGGAAAAATAATGGATACTAATGGCACTACGCTTAATACATTGGTAACAAAATAATCTGTACAACAAACCCCCATGACACAAGTTTACCTATATAACGAACTTACACATGGACCCCGAACTTAAAAGTTAAATTAAAAAAAAAAAAAAAGAAATCAGGATCAAGGGCTATGTCCTAGAGCTTTCTAACACTTCTGACATTGGGGAAAAGAGGAAGAACAGCAAAAGAGATGGAGAAGGTAGGAAGCAAAGCAAGAGCACAGGCTTGGAAGCTAACTGAAGAAAATGTACTGGGGAGGAAGACGTCATCAGTTGAGTCAATGTTGCTGACTCAGAATCAAGGAAGATGAAGGCAGAGCATCACGAATCTATGGGAGGGCATGAGTCACCAACGTCTTTATCCAGGCACGGCATTTGCCTCAGAGACTTACACATCCTTTCATTTTATTATATGTCTTACTAATCTGAAAATAGACCACAGCCCCATCCCAGGCAAGGTCATGACCTGGTAGCTCATGAGATGGGGCTGGTCTCAACACACGCTTGTTGTTGTTGTTTTTGCTAGGTCATCGCAGTGTTTTAAAAATGTGAAGTAACACATTAAAGTTGTGAAATTTCCTGCTTAAAAATTACAGGGTTCCATGTCCTAAGAAAATTAAAGCTTTCACTGATCTGACCCACATTCCCCCTGCACAGCAGCCACTGGCTGCAGCTGAGGGCTCACCAGGACACCCAGCAATTTGTATATGGGTACAAATGAACTCCCATCCCATCACCCTCTCCTATTTACCTGACCTCTTTGGCTAGAGAAACATCCCAGTTTGCAATCTCTCTTCTAAGAAGCTTTAAAAATAGAATCAGATCTCAAGGTTTCTGAAGGGAGTATGTGAATCTGCATTTGGATTGAAGTACGATTTTGGGATAGTTTTGTTTATAAATCTCAGTCTAGAAAGCTTATATCTTTTTGTGACAAATTTCCTCTGGACCGGCAGGAAACACTGGTTTTAGGAGCTGTTTAAAAGCGTTAAATAGCAAAAAGATGTTGTGTTTAAATAAGCATGAGAAATAGCAAGTTTGCTTTTCACTATTTCTTTTTCCTTTGCTATGGAATACCTCAGAGGTTTTAAATGCTAATTTGTCCCAGGATTCTTCAAGAGTAATGTCCTATGCAGTGTTTCCCAAACCTTCCCGGCCATGGAATACTTTCTTGGATGGATGAAATCTCCAGAGACGTGACAGATGCACAGGACACTCCCAGGGAATGGCTTATTTCCAGATGTCAACACCTTCAAGAGCATTTAACGCATAGATGTTCAACAAGTTGCAGAACAAATTACAAGCTGGCGAAGCTGGACATGTCACCCAACAAAACTAATAGGATTCCAGACTTCACTCCATCCCTAGATGACAGCTGATGAAATGAGTCCTCAGTTCCTGCACAAAACCAGTATTGGAAGGCATGTCCTATGAGCACCTCTCAGCTGCATGAGCGTTGATGTCCTCCCCCTCCAGCAGCAACTCCACCTCCAACAGCCTGTTGAGCTGACATTCTTAACAGCCTTAGAAAGGCCTGTTTCCAAAGCTCTGGGTTTACTGAGCTAGTCACATGAGGAGCACATGGCCCTCCACTGCTTCCATCAGTCTGCTCCCTGATTCCTCCACCTTTGCTGGTGCACCACAACATCACTTGGTACCAAAATTGATCAT
Source organism: Cebus imitator (assembly GCF_001604975.1). Lineage (NCBI taxonomy): Eukaryota > Metazoa > Chordata > Mammalia > Primates > Cebidae > Cebus > Cebus imitator. Next base: position 5,484,354 of record NW_016107363.1, read on the forward strand.
GCACTGCATTGGAAGACTATCTCTGGCAGGAGAAGGCAGTCCTAGCAGTATATGTCTGGCATTCTGGCTTTTTAGTATGTTTTAGTTTTGCTCCATTTGTGAAGCATGAATTTAAATCAAACCCACTCTGAGGATGAAATGCCAGAGAAAGGCACTTGCCTGGCAGGTATTGAGGATGAAATGCCAGAGAAAGGCACTTGCCTGGCAGGTATACCAAGTTGGACCCCAAAAATCTATATCTCTGCCTTTGTTGTTCTTGCCTCTTTTTAAAGAAGTTAAATTTACTCATATTTAATTTTCATAATAACTTCATAAAGCAGATACTATCCCAATTTAACAGCCTTGAAACCAAGGCTCAGAAAATTTTTACTTATCCGACTGAAGGTAGTGAGTAGCAGGGCTCAGATTTTTAACTTCGGTCTGACCTGATTCTAAACCACCCTTGCTACTTAACCAGTAATCCTCAAACATGCTGGAAGAGGCTTAGCACAAGCTCGTGGGAGAGTGAAGAACTCACACTTGATCACATTATTTCAGGGGATTCTCAGACACATACCCCACCTGGACATGGAGGACAGAGTAAAGCATGTACATTTACCAAAAAATTTTCATGTGATTTTGTTCAAACTGTGGCCTGTGTCTTTTTTGTATTATGTTTAGGGTTTTTTTGTGATTTTCAAAAATTCTGAGTTTTTTGCATTGAAGATAAATTGCGCTTTCAATTCTAAATAATCAAGATATCATTTAAAAATTAAATTCAAAGGTGGTACACAGCTTGCTCTTTATAAAATTTGTCCCTTATAAAAATGACATGATCAATGTAGGCAGGCTTTACAACCCTATTCCTGTGGGGTCTCATTTGGGGATAGATGATGAAATGTTTTAGAAATGGATAGAGATTACAGTTATACAACATTGTGAATATATTAAATGGCACTGCTTGATTATGGTGCATTTATTTTGAATCTTTCTCCCTTGCCCCAAATGAGCTGCCTCTGCAGCCGTATTTCCAATGGTAACGGGTCATCTGGCAGCTCAATGAGTTGCTGTTGTCCCCCACCTAAGCCAGGGTGATCAAAGGCGTGTGTGTCCATCCATCCACTGACACAGCTGAGTCTCATTGGTGTTGAGAACCTAATGGGTGCTGTTGTCGCCACATCTTTAAAATTTTTTTTAAATTTTTAATTGTTGTGGGTACATAATAGGTGTATATATTTATGGGGTACATGAGATATTTTAATACAGGCATGCAATGCATAATAATCACATCATGAAAAAATGACGCATTCCTTCAATCATTTATTCTTTATGTCACAAACATCCAATTATATTTTTAAAGTTATTTAAAATGTACAATTATTTTGACTACAGTCACCCTCTTGAGCCACCACATCTTTGTTCTTTTCCTCCTCCCCTTTCCTACCTCAGTTTACCAAATGCTGCTCGGTAGACCAATACCCCTATCCTTCTCCCTGACCTCCTCAACACACACTAACACTTGTGTCAAGGCAAGCATGCCATCCCCTCGCATGGAAGCAACATCTCTCATCCTGTGTCTTGCAGAGTGGAGAGCCTGGCCCCACCTCAGCTCAGCACCATGCACGGTCACCTAAGCCTTGAGGGTACTCTGTTCCCAGCATCTCACAAAGTCTTCTGTCTCAAGTGATAAAGAGCTCCAATGATATCCTGCCCTTGCGCTTCTAACCCCAGGGCATTGCCTCCGTGAGTCTCACTCAAGCCTTGCTCAGCCACCTAAAAATGTCTGTTACATAAATGTATTCTTCTCATCACATGCAACACCGCACTTCCAAGTCACTGTCACAGGCACTTGCGTTTGGTGTTCAGGAATGAGGGTGAAATGTGCGTTGTCATCTGCTACCCCGGGTGACCAAGAGCACACAGTTACACCACGTTCCGTCAGAATTCAGGATGCAATTTCAGGCTATGTGGTGGTTTTGTGCCATGCAAGGCTAATCAGCCATGCGGGATCAAGGCCACAACACTGGCCTCATCAGCGCTCTCCCTAGACTTGTTTATACTTCACAGAGATCAAAAAGCATACAGAGAATGAAGGCGAATACCATGAAATGGCCCTGTACTTTAATTTCTTTCCTAAAGGTCAAGGCTTTATAACGAGGCTCACAAAGGAGCAATACAGCAGGCTGGAAACACACATTAAAAGAACCTCTCCTATATCAAAAGGAAAAAAATAGGTCATCGACTATTTTAATGGGATCATTTCAGTCCACTGGCCTCTGGTTCTAAAACCATTTTGGAAATGGAAAAGTGAGTGGGATCTTTTATATTCACTAATAATGTCCCAACAGCAGTGAGACTGAATTTAGTCTAAAACTGCACACTTCTACAGAAGGAAGGAGAGGCCTGTGAATGGAATGTGTCTTAGGAAGGGTTATCTCAAAAGAAAGCTTGAGGTAAATTTTGTGTTCACGTGGTTTATTTGTTCAAAGGACTCCCAGAGCAGGAGTGAGGGACTGAGGTCGTGAGAACAGGAAAGGGGAATGCAACAAAAAGCCATGCCATCAGGTTGGCGCTCCTTGGGCACCATGAATTGAGCTGCTCAATCCCCTAGGAACTTCTGAGGGTCCTT
>NW_016107363.1:5487036-5496474 GCF_001604975.1 Cebus imitator
GACAGCATTTATTCCCTGGCTCTCCGCTGCCCCAACAAGGGTTGCCCTAAAAAGCAATGATTCTTGAGCCCCCAGGTTCCACCTGCAAACTTGTCAAGCAGCCCTGACAGTCACCCTGTGCCATGGCGTTGGAGAAAGTACAGAACAAAGGCAGTAGGTGTGTGATGCACAGCTGAGTAAGATGCTGGGTTGTTGCAGCTGTGCAAAGCTGCTTGAAGCCCTGTGAACTGGCTGTTGCTCTCGTGGTATAATAATAAGTGAAGAGAACTCAGAGCCACGTCCACTATAGACTTCTGAGGCCAAAAGCCTTGTTTATCGGCACTGGAGGAACTAAGGTACGCTTGTTGGAAGACACCCAATATTTTGCACATGAAGCTAGACTCCCCTAATCGTGCCTTCTGAAGCAATATTGCTCACAATTGAGTGTGCTCAATTCTCTGAGCGCCTTAACCACATACTTCATTCTGATAAATTAACAGATACTCCCTTAACTCTTTACATGAGCAAAAAGGGGATGCTCAGTTTCTAATGCACAGACTGCTCCTGCCCCAAAAGTGTGATATTATGGTTCAGGTAGTGATTTTGAACAGATACGGCAAATATTTAAAATTCTGCCAATGTGGACATTTTTATTCTTTCCTCTTTCTCAGGGTAGCCTCTGACTAACCCTTCTTTACTATCTTTATCATATTTTTACTCCCCCACGACACAAACAGATATTTATAATTCAAAAATCAGAAGTTCCTTTCCCATCATGTTCATTAGCCGAACACAACTAGGGAAGAACCTGCAAGCCAAAGGTGCCCTGTCTCAGGGTATACTATAAACGGCCTGGGCTGCGGGGACCACTTATTGATGAGTTTTTCATTTGCTTATTCCACTAAAAAAAAGTATCGTGGAGATTTGTGAAAAGTACTCATTGAATAAATCTGTGTATTTTTCAGTAAGGGGAGAAAAAGTTAATTGCCCAGTGATGTTGCTTGGAATAGGAAATTCTATAGTGTCTGCAGGTGTGTGATGGACTAAACTAAGAAGTTCTCCCTTTCTATTTTGTGGCTTTTCTAGGTTTCTTGAGTGGATGGTGACTTTATTTCCTCCTTGCAACCTCAACCTGGTTTGCCCGGCATTTGGTTCTCAGCAGTTGGAAGGTTCCACCTTCAATACACATGCTGCAGCAAGTGCAATAATTTTCCTTGTTTTTTCATCTAGGGATTTAAATTGTTCCATGAGACGTACAGATACACAATTTGGGTTAGGGGTTTGATTTAAATGTGCTGTCAGTTTTGATTTTTCACATTACCTGCTCATGCTAGCAGAGAGGGCTCACTAAACTAGCAATAAGTTTTCAATCCAAAGAGATCAAAATAAACTCGGCGTCATGTGAGCAGCGAGGGGCTTCTTCTGACCAAGTTCAGCAAACTGAAGGAATGAAGCTGCCCAGCAAATGTGATGAAAGGGGAGGGCTTTCCTCTCCAGAGTTATACCACAGGATTCTATTTTCATTAACTTCTCACCTTTTGGAGAATAGATTTGTAAATTGTCTGCACAAAGATGCAATAGCTGCTAATTAGGTGTCCTCCTTACTGATTGCCTGACCGCAAAGTAAACAAGTAAGAATTCAAAGAGAATCCTTGTAGCTGTCCTTTCAGAAAATGTCTGACAAAGCTGTCTGAAGTTCTAATAGTGCCTTGTATACAAGAGACGCTTAATATGCGCAGAGTAAAAAGGAATGACATTCAGCCAGGTATCTGGAGTTCTTCACTCAGTGCATGGCTTCCCCTTGCGGTGACAGAGGTTTGGTTTTTGGTGTTCTACTCAGAGATACAAAACTGCCCACTGCTCCAGCTCAACAACTGTGGTACACAAAGCAACAATATCTAGAAATAGCCTCACTGGAAACCATTTTTAACAGTGTCAAGCAGCTTGCAGATTTTCTCTTTCAACTCTCCTATATTTGCGCTAGCCAGATCATAGCAGTCAGGATGGGCTGGGTTACAATGCAGTGACAATAAAACTCCACATTGCAGTGACTTACAACCATGCAAGTATATTTCTCACTCACACGACATGCCCTGTGTTGAGGGCTCTGCTTTTGTTAGTGACTCAGGGACCCAGGCTCCACTGTGCCTCTGTGTTCGCTACAGGTGGGTGAAAAGCAGCACTTCAGTGTTGCTCTTGCCACTGAATGCTTTTGTCTAGAAAAGACACATACCACTTCCTCTCACATTTTATCATCCAAAGCCGGTGACTGATCACCCAGCTGCAAGGTGGCAGGGAACTGTAACCTTCCACGTACTGGGAAGGAGATGGTGAAATGGAATACTTGGGGGCAGCCCCAATGACTAGCACACAGCCCTGTGCTGGCTTCAGGAAAGGAGACTGACTTGAGGCTTTATCTCTAACTCTGCATGGTGTTCAAGACCAGACAGATTCACAGCTGAATTCTACAAAATGTACAAAGAAGAGCTAGCAGCATTCCTACTGAAACTATTTCAAAAAATTGAGGAGCAAGGATTCCTTCCTAACTCATTCTATGAGGCCAGCATCATCCTGATACCAAAATATGGCAAAGGTGCCAAAAAAAAAAGAAAAAAAGAAAGAAAAAGAAAAGAAAAGAAAAGAAAATTTCAGGCCAATATCCTTGAGGAACATCGATACAAAAATCCTCAACAAAATACTGGAAAACTGAATCCCGCAGCACATCAAACAGCTTATTCACCACAATCAAGTAGGTTTCATCCCCAGGGCAAGGTTCATGCAATATACACAAGTCAATAAATGTAATTTATCACATAAGCAGAACTAAAGTCAAAAACCACAGGATTATCTCAACAGATACAGAAAAGTCTTTCAATAAAATTCAATGCTGCTTCATGTCAAAAACTCTCAATAAACTACGTATTGAAGGAATATCCCTCAAAATAATAAGAGCCATTTATGACAAACCCAGAGCCAACATCATACTGAATAGGCAAAGCTGAAAGCATTCCCCTTGAAAATCGGCACAAGACAAGGATGCCCTCCCTCAACACTCCTATTCAACATAGTACTGGAAGTTCTGGCCAGGGCAATCAGGCAAGAGAAAGAAATAAAGGCATTCAAAAAGGAAGAGAGGAAGTCAAACTATCCCTGTTTGCAGATGACATAATCCTGTATCAAGAAAACCCCATCATCTCAGACTAAAAGTTTCTTAAGTTTGTAAACAACTTCAGAAAAATCTCAGCATACAAAATCAATGTTCAAAAATCACTAGTATTCTTATACATCAACAACAGTCATGTCGAGAGCCAAATCATGAACAAGCTCCCATTCATGGTTGTCACAAAAAGAATAAAATACCTAGGAATACAGCTAACTAGGGAAGTGAAAGATCTCTACAAACAGAACTACAAATCACTACTCAGAGAAATCAGAGATGATACAAACAAATGGAAAAACATTCCATGCTCATGGATAGGAAGAATCAATGTCATTAAAATGGCCATACTGCCCAAAGCAATTCATAGGTTCAATGCTATTCCCATTAAACTACCACTGACATTTTTCACAGAATTAGACAAAACTATTTTTAAATTTATATGGAACCAAAAATGAGCCCGAATAGCCAAGGCAATCCTAAGCAAAAAGCAGAAAACAGGAGGCATTGTGCTACCTTAATTCAGACTATACTACAGGGTTATAGTAACCAAAACAGTATGGTATTGGTACAACAGACAAATAGACCAATGGAACAGAGAATCCAAAAACAAGACTGAACACCTACAACTATCTTATCTTCGACAAACCTGAGAAAAACAATCAATGGGGAAAGGTGTCCCTACTCAATAAATGGTGGTGAGGTAACTGGCTAGCCATATGCAGAAGATTGAAACTGGATGCCTTTCTTATACCATATACAAAAATTAACTCAAGGTGGATTAAAGACCTAAATATAAAACCCAAAACTATAAAGATCCTGGAAGACAACCTAGGCAATACCATTCAGAACATAGGCACAGGCAAAGATTTCACGATGACATCAAAAACGGTTGCAACAAAAGCAAAGCTTGACAAATGGGATCTAACTAAACTAAAAAACTTCTGCATGGCAAAAGAAACCATCAGCAAACTAAACAACCTACAGAGAAGGAGAAAATTTTTGCAGACTATGCATCTGACAAACATCTAATAACCAGTGTCTAAAAGAAACTTAAATTTACAAGAGAAAAACAACCCCATAAAAAAGTAGGCAAAGAATATGAACACTTTTCAAAACAAAACATATAAGTGGCCAACAATCAAATGAAAAAAAGCTTAACATAACTGATAATTAGAGAAATGCAAATCAAAACCATAGTGAAATACCATCTAACACCACCCAGAATGGCTACTATTAATTAAAAAGTAAAAAAAAAAAAAAAAAAAATAACAGATGCTGGCAAGGCTGTGAAGAAAAATGAATGTGTATACACTGTTGGTGGAAGGGGACATTAGTTTAGCCATTGTGGAAGAAAGTGCAGTGATTCCTTAAAGACCTAAAGACAGAATTACCATTTATGGTAATTGACATTACTGGGCACATATCCAAAGGAATATAGATCATTCTATTATAAAGACACATGCATGTGTATGTTCATTGCAGCACTATTCACAATAGTAAATTATGAACTCAACCTGAATGCTCATCAATGATAGACTGGATAAAAAAAAAATGGTACAGCCATAAAAAATAACAAGATAGTATCCTTTGCAGGGACATAGGTGGAGCTGGAGGCCATTATCCTTAGAAAACTAACACAGGAACAGAAAACCAAATACTGCATGCTCTTATAAGTGGGAGCTAAATAATGAGAACACATGGACACAGAGAGGAACAACACACTGGGGCCTTTTGGAGGGTGAAGGATTGGAGGAGGGAGAAGATTAGGAAAAATAATTAATGGATACTTGGCTTAATACCTGGGTGTTGAAATAATCTGTACAATAAACATCTATGACACAAGTTTACCAATGTAACAAACCTACTCCTGAACTTAAAGTTTAAAAAAAACGGGAAGAACTTTCCATAGAAGAAAGGCCACATGCTATAGTCAAAACACAGTTTAACGTGTAACCCAACAACCCAGTATTAAATGGTCAGGCAGTTCTTAAACCTCTATCATAATTACCACCCTCTTCAGTAAAAACGAGGCCCATACATATAGGAAAACAGCGCTCTCAATCAGCCTAACCCTAATTGCCTTCATAGTCTCACCCACACAGTAGTACTCTCAACACAAAGTTTTATTGTTACCTGAAATTTGACAGTCAAATCTAGTGGGGTTTTAGATAAGTGATGTGTCCCTGAGGAGAGCTGGAAGACTGGATGAGCAGAAAGTCCTCCTTCATGGACCTCTAAGTAGAGAAGGTGAGAGAGACTCAATGGCCAGATGGCAAATACCCAGCAAGATGATGCCCACCTAACAAGCCACACATGACCAAGGAGGTCCCAGTGAGAGAATAAGTCTCCTGTGGCCAAGGTGAAAGACATAGCCCCTTCCAACTTTCCAGAGAAGGGCTGTCAAGGCACAAGCACAGAGGCTATCACACCCCATACTCTCCCTGCATCTCCAGGGAAAAGGAACCACATGTCCTTGGTTGAAGGCAAGCTCAATGAGATTTGACGTTGTCCAGGACACCTCAGGGCATGTATTGGGATTATGTCCTCTACAGGTATATACACACACAAACACACATATAATTGTATATAATTATACATGTACATATCCATATATTCACAGTGAAACTCAACATAATGGAGTTCTGGGACAGTATGTCTGCTTTTCTCCTAAAGTAGAGGTTGTCCAACTACAACCCACAGGCTAAATCTGGCTGTTTTCATATGGCCCATAAGCTAAGAGTAGATTTTACATATTTAAATTCTAGAAAAAAATTTGTGGAAATTGGTTCTATCTCTTGTCATATGAGAATCTACAAAATATCCTCCATTTGGCTTCTGAGCCTGCAAAGCCTGAAATTTCCATCTGACTGTTTATCAGAAAAAAATAATTGACCCTTGCCTTAGAATATGAGGAAAGGAGACTGCCTCCAGGTGCCTTCCTGGGAACATGTTTATTAAGATTTACTAAAGACCCATGGATATGCTGTTACAGGAGGGTTTCCTCTGTTGGTCTTGGAAATTTCATTGAGATTGACTACGACTGTTAGTAAGAAGAAACCAGAACAAAGTGACAGAGGGCCAGCAGAAGGAGAGGGTACAATGGGAAATGCCAGACTGGAATTCACAACCACAGTGTATATTCACTTCTTGTTTTTAACAGCCCTGTGATGGAGCCTCTGAGCCTTGTTTTTTTTTTTTTTTTTGTCGTGAAATGGTGTAATATTACTTGATCATCACAGTTGTCTGTGTTGTTGTTTACATCATCTAGAACCATAGAGCAGAACCCCCCTGAACACTGAATAGGGCTGAGCAAATGGAGCTTACTCCAGCTGGTGGTGGTGTATCATCTCCACCACCACTGTCTCATCCACATGGTATATTCAGCAGATATTCAACTAGAAATTTATCCACCCTATTTAAATGTGAGGAAATATAGTTAATTAAGCAAACTTGGCATAGATCTCCAACTACCGTTTACCAAGACAGCTTGGCATCTGTGATGTTCACAATTTCAGGGTCAATTAGGTACCAACCATATAGCAGTAGGGAGGTCATGGACCCTGAGGCGAAGGGAGGGAGGTGGGGATGAGAGAGAGAGTACACAAGCAGAAATCAGTTAAGAACCCTGTTTTATTGTGTTCTCACTCCTTCCACATCCACACAACCCTCTATCCATGGAGTAAGCATCTTCTATATTCAATGCTCCCTCAGTGATAGAAAAATAAACAAGGCTATTTTCAAGAAGCTTACATTCTGCTGATGGGAAGGGATTGAGGGTAAAGAAACTGATGAATAAATAAGATAGTTATATATGGTAATATATGCTTTGATGGCAATACAAAGGGTTGAGAGAGTAGCTGGGTGAGGCCAACTTAAGGATATTTGAGGGTGACCTGAAAACATGGGCAAGAGGCAGACATGTGATCCACTGCAGGAAAAGCATTCCAGGCAGATGGAATGGCAGTGGAAAAGCTAGAACAAAGTGAAAGGAGGGGCAGAAGACTGGAAAAAAAAGGCTGGAGATGTTGAGGAGGTCAGATTATGTGTAGCTGTGACCCTGGCACAAAGTTGGATTGGTCAGAAGAGATAAAGCTACTGTTTTACAACTGAGCATCTATGGTCCAATTACTGATCTTGGAGGCTGATTAAGGCAGAGAAGTCACTGAGAGGGACTGGGAGCCAGAGTGTCCAGGAGTCAGAGGGTCCTACAAAACTACAGCTTAGGCAAGAGTAGAACTGGTCAAACTAGAGTCATTGATACTGCATCCAAGCAGGATGGGTAAATGTGGGAATAGAGTGGCAGACTGGAGGTGAGAGCTGAGAAGATACAGGAGGCAGGAGGTAAGGAAATATGGCATGAGGTCAGGGGACCAAAACTTTTGCCACTGACCTGAGTTTCTTGGGACTACCTCTTTTGATGCTGGTTCAATGTACCCTGGCTAGGTTGGGCATAAGATAGCATTATGGGTCTAGAAATATGCTGGGCTCCATGACAGCAAATTGGAAGCCAAGTCTTCTGCAGTCTCAAGAAGTTCAAAGTCTGGTTAAAAACATGAAGTATAGGGAAGATGGCCAACTAGGAACAGCTCAGGATTGCAGCTCCCAGTGAAAGTGCAGAGGGTGAGTGGACGCCACATTTCCAGATGGATTTTTATTGCCCACAGACCAGGAGATTCCCAGGAGGAGGAGCCTCACGGGTCGCCAGCACGGCTCTTTCAGCCGGTGCGGCTGTTTTGGCCCGCACAACTGTTTCGGTCCTCACGGCTGCTTTGCCCTCTCCCTGGCGCGGTGGTTCTCCGTACAAAAGACACTGGTCTGGGTGCCCTCTTAGCTGGCGATTGGAGCCCTGAGACGGCAGAGTGCCCATTCATCTGAAATAGTGAGCCAAGCCAGGAGATTCCTAGGCAAAAATACCACCAGGAATCTCAGCGCAGCTGTTTCAGCCGGCTCAGTGAGTCGTGGCACAGGAGGTCCCGGCGCCTTTTCAACAGGCGACTGGAACACTGGGAGAGAGTTGACCGTTCAACAACAACAACAACAGAAGACTCTGAGTCAGGGAGCCAGGTGATCAAGCTCATCTGATCCCACCCCCCACCCCCCCCACCACCCCTCCCAAAAAAGACAGTAATTGAAAACGTTCTGGGTTGAGAGTTTCACAGCAAGCACAGCTGAACCTGGAACGGTCCGGCTCTGTGGGGGAGGGGCGTCTGCCATTACTGAGACACTCCACCACTATGGAGGCAGTCTGACCATTGCTGAGGCAACCTGCCACTACAGAGAGAGTCTGCCATAACAGAGGCGGGCCACCATTGCCAAGGCAGTTCTAACTACACCCATATAAACAGGGCTGCAGGGGAGATCACACGGCAGCTGGGCGGAGCCCACAGCAGCTCAGCAAAACCTCCGTGGGCAGACAGTGACTAGGCTGCCTCCTCGCTGGGCAGGGCAGCCCTGAAAGAAAAAAAAAAGCAGCAGCACAACGGAAACTCATAAATAAAGCCCTAACTCCCTGGGACAGAGCACCTGGGGAAAAAAAAACAAAAAGGGAGTTTATGAGTTCTGCTGCAGCAGACCTAAACGTACCTGCCCAGCAACTCTGAATGAACAACGGAGCTCACAGCTCAGGACTTGAGCTCCAATAAAGGACAGACTGTCTCCTCAAGCAGCTCCCTGACCCTTGTATATCCAAATAGTCATCTCATAAAGGAGAGAACAGACTGACAATTGTCAGGCATCCTACTGGGACAAAGATAGCAGAAGAGGAAACTGGTAGCAACCCTTACTGTTCTGCAGCTGCTGCAGGTGATCCCCCAGCAAGCAGGGCCTGGAGTGGACCTCAGCAGTCCTACAGCAGAGGGGCCAGACTGTTAGAAGGAAAGCTAAGAAAAAGAAGTAACTTCAGCACCCACAAACTGGAAGTTCACTCAGATACCCAATATGAAAGTCAGTAACTACAAAGACAACAGGTGGATAAACCCACAAAGATGGGAAGAAACAAGCGCAAAAAGGATGAAAACACCTGTAACCAGAACACCCCTCCTCCTAAAAGGGATCACGATCACAATGCCTCATCAGCAAGGGAACAAGGCTGGATGGAGAAGGAGTGTGATGAAATGACAGAATCAGACTTCAGAAGGTGGGTAATAAGAAACTACAGTGAGCTAAAAGACATGTTCTAACCCAATGCAAAGAAACTAAGAACCTTGAAAAAAGATTTGATGAAATGCTAACAAGAATAGACAACATAGAGAGGAATATAAGTGAATTGATGGAGCTGAAAAACACAACACGAGAACTTC
>NW_016107363.1:5497259-5581214 GCF_001604975.1 Cebus imitator
AGACTCACAGCAGATCTCTCAGCAGAAACCCTACAAGCCAGAAGAGAGTGGGGGCCAATATTCAACATCCTTAAAGAAAAGAACTTTCAACCCAGAATCTTCTATCCAGCCAAACTAAGCTTCATAAGTGAAGGAAAAATAAAATCTTTCACGAACAAGCAAGTACTCAGAGATTTCATCACCACCAGACCTACTTTACAAGAGCTCCTGAAAGAAGCTCTACACATATAAAGGAACAACCAGTACCAGCCACTCCAAAAACATACCAAATGGTAAAGAACATCAACACAATCAAGAACCTGTATCAACTAATGAACAAAACAGCCAGCTAGCATCAAAATGGCAGTATCAAATTCACACATAACAATATTATCCCTAAATGTAAAGGAACTAAATGCCCCAATCAAAAGACACAGACTGGCAAATTGGATAAAAAGACAAAACCCATTAGTATGCTGTATCCAGGAAACCCAATTCACATACAAGGATACACAAAGGCTCAAAATAAAGGGATGGAGGAAGATTTACCAAGCAAATGGAGTGCAAAAAAAAGCAGAAGTTGCAATTCTCATCTCTGATAAAATTGACTTTAAAGCAACAAAGATCAAAAGAGACAAAGAAGGGCATTACATAATGGTAAAAGGATCAATGCAACAAGAAGAGCTAACGATCCTAAATATATACGCACTCAATATAGGAGCACCCAGATACATAAGGCAAGTTCTTAATGACATACAAAGAGACTTAGAATCCCACACAATAATAGTGGGAGACTTTAACACCCCATAGTCAATATTAAACAGATCAACCAGACAGAAAATTAACAAGGATATCCAGGACCTGAACTCAGACCTGGAACAAGCAAATCTAATAGACATTTACAGAACTCTCCACCCCAAATCCACAGAATATACATTCTTCTCAGCACCACATCACACCTACTCTAAAATTGACCACATAATTGGAAATAAATCACTCCTCAGCAAATGCAAAAGAATGGAAATTGTAACAAACAATCTCTCAGACCACAGTGCAATCAAGTTAGAACTCAGAATTCAAAAACTAACTCAGAACCGCACAGCTTCATGGAAACTGAACAGCTGGCTTTTGAATGTTGACTGGATAAACAATGAGATGAAGGCAGAAATAAAGATGTTTTTTGAAACCAATGAGAATGAAGACACAACATACCAGAATCTCTGGGACACATTTAAAGCAGTCTCTAGAGGAAAATATATAGCAATAAGTGCCCACATGAGAAGCAAGGTGAGATCAAAAATTGACACCCTAGCATCAAAATTGAAAGAGCTAGAGGAGCAAGATCGAAAAAACTCAAAGTCTAGCAGAAGACAAGAAATAGCTAAGATCAGAGCAGAACTGAAGGAGACAGAGACACAAAAACCCTTCAAAAAATCAATAAATCCAGGAGCTGGATTTTCAAAAAGATCAACAAAATAGACAGATCACTAGCCAGATTAATAAAAAAGAAAAGAGATAATAACCAAATTGATACAATAAAAAAACGATATAGGGGATATCACTACAGATTCCATAGAAATTCAAACCATCATCAGAGATTATTACAAACAACTCTATGCACATAAACTAGTAAAGCTGGAAGAAATGGATAAATTCCTGGACACTTGCCTCCTCCCAAGCCTAAACCAGGAAGAAGTTGAAACCCTGAATAAACCAATAACAAGGGCTGAAGTTGAGGCAGCTATTAAGAGCCTACCACCCCAAAAAAGCCCAGGTCCAGATGGTTTCACAGCTGAATTCTACCAGACATACAAAGAGGAGCTGGTACCATTCCTTCTGAAACTATTCCAAATAATACAAAAAGAGGGAATCCTTCCCAAATCATTTTATGAGACAAACATCATCCTGATACCAAAACCCGGCAGAGACTGAACAAGAAAAGAAAACTTCAAGCCAATATCCATGATGAACATAGATGCAAAAATCTTCAATAAGATACTGGCAAGCCGATTGCAACAGCACATCAAAAAGCTTATCCACTATGATCAAGTAAGCTTCATCCCAGGGATGCAAGGCTGGTTCAACATACGCAAGTCTATAAACATAATTCACCGCATAAACAGAACCAAAGACAAAAACCACATGATTATCTCAATTGATGCAGAGAAGGCCTTTGACAAAATTCAATGGCCCTTTATGCTAAAAACCCTCAATAAACTAGGTATTGACGGAACATATCTCAAAATAATAAAAGCTATTTGTGACAAGCCAACAGCCAATATCATAGTGAATGGGCAAAAGCTGGAAGCATTCCCTTTGAAATCTGGCACTAGACAAGGATGCCCGTTCTCACCACTCCTATTCAATATAGTACTGGAAGTTCTATCCAGAGCAATCACGCAAGAAAAAGAAATAAAGGGTATTCAAGTAGGAAAGGAGGAAGTCAAATTGTCTCTATTTGCAGACGACATGATTGTATATCTAGAAGACCCCATCGTCTCAGCCCCAAATCTCCTGAAACTGATAAGCAAGTTCAGCGAAGTCTCAGGATACAAAATCAATGTGCAAAAATCACATGCATTCCTATACACCAATAACAGACTTAAAGAGAGCCAAATCAAGAACGAACTGCCATTCACAATTGCTACAATGAGAATAAAATAGCTAGGAATACAACTAACAAGGAATGTAAAGGACCTCTTCAAGGAGAACTACAAGCCACTGCTCAATGAAATAAGAGAGGATCACAAACAGATGGAGAAACATTCCATGTTCATGGTTAGGAAGAATCAATATCGTGAAAATGGCCATACTGCCCAAAGTAATTTACAGATTCAAGGCTATTCCCATCAAGCTACCAATGACCTTCTTCACAGAACTGGAAAAAACCACCTTAAACTTCATATGGAACCAAAAGAGAGCCTGCAGAGCAAAGTCAATTCTAAGCAAAAAGAACAAAGCAGGAGGCAAAAAGAACAAAGCAGGAGGCATCACACTACCAGACTTCAAACTATACTACAAGGCTACAGTAATCTAAACAGCATGGTACTGGTACCAAAACAGAAATATAGACCAATAGAACAGAACAGAGGCCTTGAAGGCAACACAACATGTCTACAACCAACCGATCTTTGACAAACCTGAAGAAAAAAGCAATGGGGAAAGGATTGCCTATTTAATAAATGGTCTTGGGAAAACTGGCTAGTCATGTGCAGAAAGCAGAAACTGGACCCCTTCCTGACGCCTTACACTAAAATTAACTCCAGATGGATTAAAGACTTAAACATAAGACCTAACACCATAAAAACCCTAGAAGAAAATCTAGGCAAAACCATTCAGGACATAGGCATAGGCAAAGACTTCATGACCAAAACACCAAAAGCAGTGGCAACAAAAGCCAAAATAGACAAATGGGACCTAATCAAACTCCACAGCTTCTGCACAGCAAAAGAAACAGTCATTACGGTGAATCGGCAACCAACAGAATGGGAAAAAAGTTTTGCAGTCTACCCATCTGACAAAGGGCTGATATCCAGAATTTACAAAGAACTAAAACAGATCTACAAGAAAAAAACAAACAAGCCCATTCAAAAGTGGGTGAAGGATATGCACAGACACTTTACAAAAGAAGACATACATGAGTCCAACAAACATATGAAAAAATGCTCATCATCACTGGTCATTAGAGAAATGCAAATCAAAACTACATTGAGATACCATCTCATGCCAGTTAGAATGGCAATCATTAAAAAATCTGGAGACAACAGATGCTGGAGAGGATGTGGAGAAATAGGAATAGTTTTACACTGTTGGTGGGAGTGTAAATTAGTTCAACCATTGTGGAAGACAGTGTGGCAATTCCTTAAGGACCTAGAAATAGAAATTCCATTTGATCCAGCAATCCCATTACTGGGTATATATCCAAAGGGTTATAAATCGTTCTACTATGAGGACACATGCACACGAATGTTCATTGCAGCACTGTTTACAATAGCAAAGACCCGGAACCAACCCAAATGCTCATTGATGATAGACTGGACAGGGAAAATGTGGTACATATACACCATGGAATATTATGCAGCCATCAAAAATGATGAGTTCGTGCCCTTTGTAGGGACATGGATGAACCTGGAAACCATCATTCTCAGCAAACTGACACAAGAGCAGAAAATCAAACACCGCATGTTCTCACTCATAGGCGGGTGTTGAACAATGAGAATACATGGACACAGGGAGGGGAGCACTACATTCTGGGGTCTGTTGGGAGGAAATGGGGGAGGGATGGGGGTTGGGGAGGTGGGGAGAAATAGCATGGGGAGAAATGCCAGACATAGGTGAAGGGGAGGAAGGCAGCAAATCACACTGCCATGTGTGTACCAATGCAACAATCTTGCATGTTCTTCACATGTACCCCAAAACCTAAAATGAAAAAAAAAACATCAAGTATAAGATATAACTAAGGACAATACAAATGCTGAGCTCTGTGTGACATGTGTGTTTCTGTACATGTTATCAGTGGTCAGAGGAGGGTTAGCTCCTTTGAGATGAAGCATTGGGGGTAGAGGAAAAAGGGGCCAGACCTGAAGATGGGCTCTTCAATGAACAAACGGGCACTTCAAGTGACAAATCTGAAATAGCAAGCAATGAGTAGGGAATAGGCAAGCCAAGAAATAGGGTAACAATTAAGAACATTCCAGATGAAGTCCTCTATTATTTCCTTTTCTGATAATTAGAACAAAATATATTTTACAGTAACATTTTAAGTTCACAATAGACTTAATTCCCTCCACCTACCACCTGGCTCAGATCAATATCACCTCCCCCTTCTGAAAAGAGGGAGATCAAGAGAGACTCTTCAGAGAGATAAGACGGGAAATTGGTGGGTTCTGAAAACAGGGACCCTTCTTCTTTGCAACCATTATCAAAGAGGAAAGCAGCCTGATAATGAAAAGCGTCATTATTATTTACTTCAAATATTGGGCTCTCTCATGACAAAGCTTCATTCTCTGTAATCTTATTGTTGTTTGGTAACACAAGACATTGAAATTCATTTACACCTCCAGCTCTAGATACATGTGCCAGCTGCTGCTCCCCCTCTGTGGCCAGTTTGATCCTATTATGCTATTTATAGGGCCTTCCTTGTGAAGGTGGCAGGAATAGTGATGCCAGAGTTTCTTGCTTCCCTCCATCTGACAGCTGGCATGTTGTCTGACAACACAAAGAGAAAAGAAGAAAGGTTGCATTTCAAAATATTTTGAAGGCATCACTGTCAAACTTACAGACACCCAACATGGATAATTACTCAAGTTTCACTGCGATGTCCAAAATAAAATCTTTCTAACCTACGGATAGTTCATGAGTTTCAAGAAAATATTTGGTTTTTGACTCCAAATTTATACTTTTTCTTATCGCACATTCACATACTTGTGTGCACACACACACAGAAAACTCAAAATAAATTATTTTACCAAAGACATGAATTCTGAATATAAAGGATTTTTTTTTTTTTACTTCTGACCTGTGAAGAGTTGATCTAGGTAAATTTCCATCAAGTAAATCATACTCCCAACTGATTTTAATAAATAAAAACGCAAATCACCCAAAAGCAACATGGAAAACTCTGGCTGGCTAAGATGGCACCTAACACAACTAATTCCCAGGAGCACCAAGACATAATGAGCACTCAAAGTTTGACTCAACTGAATCAAAATATGTTCCTAATTAAGTAGGTTCTCTTCATCTTCCAGCTCTTGGATTTTGAGTTTCTCAATCTGTAAACATCTTGGAACTTCCCAGTTGGGTCTTGGTATGATTAAGACATCACACTCCACAGCAGTATCACAATTGGGCTGCCCTGTGGTGAACAGTCCTTGAGGTAAAGGTCTATTGTTAAGATGGATTGTCTCCCTATCTTATTGTCTGTGAGAAATTCTGAGGCTGAGATGATGAGAGGCTACAACAAGTATCAGTAACAGACACTCCACTCATGCCCCTCAGCCTCCCAGCCACTCTGCTTTCTAGAACCTTCTCTCCCACCCCTAGCAGCCTGCCTGAGGAGCGGACACCTAGCCAGGTATGGTTCTCACAGAGTTTGTTCCTGCCTTCAACTTGTGACCAGAGCTCCAGGGGATCAGTTAGATCCTCTCTCAGGAAAGCAGTACTGGTAAGTGCCTAGGTAATGATAAGAGTTTTAGGGAAGAGTTGGGACACAAAGGGGGTGGCCTGTGCCCAAGTTCTGAGGGCTTAAAGACCTAAGGAAAAGCAGTTCAGAGTGAGAAGAGATTAGATGTACAGAAAGAATCAGAGAAAGCCAGAGAGACAGAGGTGGAGTCTTAGTTTGGATGGCTATAACAAATTACCATAACGGGGTGGCTTAACATCAAATACTTACTTCTCACAGTTCTGGAGGCTGGGGAGTCTGAGATTAGACTTTCCAGCCTCCAGAATGACTTAATTATCACCCAAAGGCTCCACTTCCTAATACCTTGGGATTAGGATCTCAACATATATATTTTGGGGTAAGAAATATTCAGTCCCTAATAGATGAGGATCCAGCCAGTCCCTGGAGCTGCTTTGGTGTTGGATCTTGCAGAGGTCTGCTTGTGTAGTATTTCCTGTATTCCTGGGGCATCTCTGAATCCTTCCAAAAGAAAGACGGCCTTTAAACTGAAGTGACTCGAGCAGGTCTCTGTTCCTGGAAACCAAAAGAATCCTTACATGTTAAGTGGCAGATACACTTCTAGAATCCAAACCACTTGGTGGTGGCTGTACCTGCCGAATGCCAGTTTCCATGCCAGACCTCCTGAATCAGAAGATGGGAGGGATGGAGATCAGGAATCTATATGTTTAAGAAGCATCACATACCCCACTAGAATCTGAGAGCTACATTTCTTACAAAAACATCTTCAAAGGCATTTTATTACATACCCATGAAAGTTGCTGAAAATACAAAGTACAAAAAGTCAACTAAATCCCTATTCAGTTTTCAGAACACGTCATGTTCACATTATCTTTAAATCTTTAAGAAACTATTGTATTCATTAGGTTAAGTTAATGCACAAATGGCAAATGCCTATGTTCATCTTCCTTTATTATTGCAGTGAGTTCTAACTGTTCTCCTTAAGTCAGGATGTGCCTATTAAAATGAGTATCCTATGCTCCAGATACCATGTATCACATACAGCTTGATTTTCTTGTTTGTCCATGCAGTGTTCTGTGTCATAGAAAAGCTGCTGTGTATAAGTGTGGTGGTTTTAATGCCAATTAAGTGAGAAAGATGATATAAACTATCTCCAGAATCACAGAGCTTAGTCTTTCAACAAATATTCACCAAGTACTAACTCTGTGTCTGTGACTTCAGAACTGGAGTTCTGCTGGGTGCAAGGAATATAGAAAACTAGGGTGCTAGGTCTTCATCTGTAAATAATATTGCCAGGAAGAGTTACGAATACCCAGATAGGCATATGTATAATGGAGACATGGAGAGGGCAGGGTCAGTGCTACATTGGGGGAGGGACAGGGAGGATGATCTTCAGGACTCCACTCAAACAAAGTCTAATGCAGCACTGCTAACAATGGGGCAGGTTGGTTTGCTTAAGTCTGGAAGTGAGAATGAGAAAGCATGTTGGCTTACAGGTATACTATGTCCTCTAATCTTACTTTTCTTGCTAATAGAATAGACATAATACACTCCCTTTGCCATTTCTTCTGTTTGAATCCAACATATAGCATCCTCTTGAGTTTTGACTATCCTCTTACTTCTCAGGTTGATCAAAACTCAAGAGGATCTTGTATGTTGGATTCAAAGACCCCTCCACAGAAAAAAGAAGTTGCTTAATAGAAAAAACGTTTCCTAGAACTTCTGTACATTTAATTAATTTCAATAAACATTTCAGTGTCTACTTAAGTAAGTGTGCTAGTCACCAAAAATGTGTACACCTTACCATGTAGAGTTGAGAGAGAGAAACACAGACATAGATAATAAAGGTACAATGAAGCATGGCATGTGTCTTGTGTAAAATACAACAATAGCATGGAGTCATTGAAAGAGAAACAATTAATTATGGCTCACAGATAGAGGCAGATCTCTGAGGACAAAATATTTGATCTTGGCCTCTACATGAATTAGGATTTAAACTCTTAAGGCTTAGGCTGAGTGTGAGAAAAAAAATAACCACAATTCTATGGTAAACAATTCCAACAAGTAATACATACTGTATGAGTAAGCTTTTACTATGTAATGCACTACTCCAAAACACAGTATTAAACATAGTGTCAGAATACCATTTATTATTTCCCATGATTCTGTGACTCAGTTCAATAGTTCTTCCAGTCTGAGTTAGCCTGAATGGGGCCAGATGGCAAATAAAGAACTCTCTCCCATGCCCAGGGCCTTAGCTGGGATGGCTGAGACAGCCAGGGACTTTGCCCTTGTGTCCTTTTATCCTCTAGGAGGTTAGCACAAGCTTGTTCATCTGAGGGCAGAAGGCTTCTCAGCAGTAAGAGAAGGCAAACGCCAATAAACATATACTTTTCAAGCCTCAGTTTGCAACATGTTTCCTAATACCTCATTAGCCAAAGCAAGTCACCAGCCCAAACCAGTTCCTAGGAGGGGACAGTAGATGCCACATCTTGATGAGAAAAGTCACATTGCAGAGGGTATGTGCATACATGTGTGACGAATGATCACAGCAACTCTTGGAAACAATCTACGGTGCATATTAAGCATATATGAAACCATATCTCAGGTTAATTCCATTATTTTTCCTTGGGTAGAGGTAGGAAAGGAGAAAGAATGTAGAAAGATACTTGTCAGAGGAGCTTGACAGTCATCAATACCTCTATTGCCATCACCATCACAAACTCGAAAACCCCCAAAAAACAAAACAAAAAAAATATATAAGATTAACCTTGATGTCAAGCCGCTTAAAACAGTATCATTTAAGTCATCCTTAGACATGAGAGTGGACGAACGGTATGAGAAGCTGAGCTGAACAACCACTCATTTTAATCCTATTTGGTATGGAAAAAAGAAAACCCAAACCGGAAGGACTTGGGCCAACTGAGAACTGTGAGCAGGGTCCTCAGTTGCCAGGTCACCAGCCAGAAGATGCTCAGCTGATGTTGGTTCCTGAGTTAGAAAGGGGTTCCAAGACCATGAAGTGACACTGAACATCTGCTTATCCTGGGTCCTCTGTGGTTGAGGTTGCATTTTGGTCAGAATGTTAGCAAACTGAGCCTTGTCACAAACTTTATCAGACACTGAAAGTCAATATCTGGAGTCCTTTCCCCACCCAGAAGGTGAATTGATATTGAATTGAATCCTCCTTGTGCTGTTACAAAATAAGCCCTTAAAAAACAATGAGCAAATGGAAAATAGAGTGTCTTTTATTGATTGTGATGTTTCCACTTAACTTGATTCCGGCAGGGGAGCTTCTGAGGTGGCACATGCGTAGGGAGCAAGGGCATTGCCACGGTCGATAATTCTGAGGAAATGGACAGCTTTGTCTGCCTAATGGATCTCTCCAATTTCCTCTTTTGGGATCCAACTTGGGATTAGTCACTCGACAGATTTTTCAACAGTTCCTCTACACTATGCTTTCTTTCAAAGCAATTTGGTGAGTGTCAGCTGAAAATCTGGGCTAACTTTCATGACTAAGACCTTTTTATCAACGACACCTTCCATATCCACTGATACATTCTTATGCCTACCTTTTCTGAACCCATGGTAGCCTTTCATTTTCCATATTACTTTATTTTTCTCAGCATGTGACTAGCAAAATACACACTCCTATATACCACACACACACACGCTTTATACAGGAAAAAATTTGTCCATGAGGCATTCTTATCAAAAAGAATGTTTCAGTAATTCCTTAAATTTCCTCTTTCCACTCCCTCTCTAAAGTCAACATCATTTTAAATAAGGTTTTTATTTCAGCATCATTTTTGATTTATAGAAACATTGCAAAGGTGGCACAGAAAATTCCTATATATCCCTCGCCCAGTTGAGTTTCCTCCAACGTTACCACATTACTACGTACATTTGTCAAAAGCAGGAAATCGATATTTAGTAAACTCTTGACATGATTCAGATTTCACCTATCTTTCCACTGATGTCCTCTTTCTGTTCCAAGACTCAATCCAGGGAAATTTATTGTATTTAGTCCTCACGTATCCTCTGGTTTCCTCTGGTCTGTGAGAGTTTCTCAGTTTATGTTTTGAATAGCCTTGACAAGTTTGAGGAGCACCAGTCAGGTATTTTGTAGATCATCCCTCAATTCAGGTTTGTCTGCTGGTTTTCTTGTGATTAGCTTGGGGTTATGAGTTTTGGCAAGAAAGTCACAAACGTGAGTGCCTTTCTTGTTATATCATATTAAGTGGTATGTGCTATCCATAAAACTTCTCAGCAGCAATGCTAAACTTCATCTCCTGGCCATGGTAGTGTTTGCCAGGTTTCTCCTCTATAAACCTTTTTTTCTGTTTGTTTTTAAAGCAGTGAAGCCTCAAAATGTACTGTCATAGTTAGGTAGTATTTCTAAATATTATGTTGCTCAAGATATTAAATGTAAAGTACCACGATTAGGTTAGTTTCCTTAATCGTAGGCCGAGAAGTTGAGTGAAAGTTAGAAAGTATTTGGGGAAGAAATTGGGAAAATGGAGAAGGATATAAGTTGCTTTCAAATTTAGCTTTTATTTTCAAATTCAATAGTAAAAAGTTCTTTGAAATAAGATACTCATTTATGTTGGCCAACTGGTGTCGGCCTTGGAGAATTTAGCCGTAGACCCCTTTGTTAGTTATAAACAAGTCAAGTTGATACCTACTTCTAAACTTTTTAGATATTTTACATTGAGTTAGCAATTGCCAACTTAAAGCCTACTTTGCATTCCAAAAGAATTGAGAATATAGGTTTATGTAACTAATTCAACCATATCTTGGATGGGAAAAGAGCAGTTCAATTTATGAAAAGTGTATGAATTAGCACCTAGTATATAATGTTCCTTATATATTCTTCATGGCAGCAAAATCTGTATTGTATTAGAGAGTCTTGCTTCTCAAAGTATGTCACCCTAATCAGCTGCATTGTCTCCCATCACCTGGGAGAAATGCAGTCTCAGGGCCCACCTTGTTCCTCTGGAATGAGAACCTCTATTTTAACTAGATCCCCAGGTGATTCATACATATATTCCAGTTTGAAGCACACTGCTTTAGAGACTATTACTGATGAAACCTCTTTGTGAAAGACAAACATTGTGCTTATGAAAAATAAATGTGTATGGACTTTAGTCCCTTGGTCCTCAAGCAAACGATTGTGTACACATTTTTAAAAAACAGCTTGCTAGAAGAATTAGTCTGTGAATTTTGCTTTCAAAGGCAAAATTCTTCTCTTGAGCAAATCTGCTAATTTGTTACACCTTAAAGTAACCTACATACCCAGATATATCCCTTTAACACAATCTTTATTTATTAAAAAAATGATTGAAAAAATAAAGATCCATTTTATAAAATGGAGATACACAGGAAGTAGAGCCTCCTATTTTGAATTTCATCTTGTAACTGAGAGACAGAAGATGTTTCTGGTCCCCATGGTTTGTGAGAAGTTCATTCTCCTCTGTGCCCTGTTGCTACTTGCACTCCCAGTGGATCTTCCAGGCAACAAATTTTTGTCTTGAATCATTGCATGAGGAAGAGATTTAAAACATGCTTTTAGGACACATGTACAGTGGTTAATTTGTGCATGCTTATGTTAGTTTGAAAAAACTACACACACACACAAAATCACATGATGACAAATCTTACAGATTTCCAAATGCCAAAGGGGGAATCCCATGGCTCTTTTGCTTTAAGTTTGGTGAAAAAAAGAAACATGCCCAACAAGTTATAGTTGAAAGCAGGCCGGGCATGAGGAAGGACTTCCTACAATCTGGGGTGGGGAAACTGCAGGGTAGTAGAATGAGTCATGGACCAAAGAACCAACATCCAAGGCAGCTCAACTGTCAGCCGCCGGAAATGCTAACATGACAGATGTAAAATATGACTGAAGGGAGGAAGGGAGGAAACTTTTGAAACCAGATAGAGTGAGATTCATGTCCAGCCCAGCCCTGACCAGCTGTGTGACATTGGGCAAGGTACTGAACCACTCTTAAGTTTGTTTATCTGTAAAATGGGATCATAATGGTACATACTTCAGAGGGGTGGGATAAGGCTTTCATGACCCAATGCACAATGCCCATCAATAGATACTAAAGAAGTTAGCTATTTTCAGTATTATCACCACTACCATCATATATAAGAATGTATATCAGGTGCTTTGCACAATGAAGTCATATATAATTACTGAATAAATAATGGCTATTATTATTGTGATGGTAGTAGCTTCCCTGATTTTTAGAATTTCAAATTTCAGAAAATGATAGAACAGATTGTAAAATTGGGTAAAAAACTAAAGTCCTTCCAGTCACTATACCCAGGCCCCCTCCCCACATGAGCCTCTAAACAGTGGCTTCTAATTCTTCTTTGGGCTTCCCTCCCTTGCTGGGGGAAATGTTCCCTAACACGACATGATGGATAAGGTCAGTTATGATTTGGAAGAAGAATCCAGTCCCTAAGCTAAGACACAATGTTTTTCAAAGAGACATAACAAAGGTCACCCTAGAGACAACTTTTCTTAACAGATGATTCTCCTGGGGACCAGAGAAGCCAAAATGGACCTCACCTTGAATATCCTGCCGACATCCTGCATTTTGACAGCTACAATTCTTCCTTTTTCAATTTCAATTCTTATTGATTTTGAAGATTCTCATTTCAGAGATGTATGCCATCATTGTACTACAGTGTTTAGCGATTTATCTGCGCCTGCTTTTATATGCTAGATTGATCCTTTCCAACCGAAGCTGCAGGTGGGAGAGTGCCTGGGTTGCTATCTGGTGCCATCTCTGCTCACAAGCGATTAAACTGAGACATTTCACGCTCTCACCTGAGGAAAAATGCTAAAGTAAGCCTAGTGCTGGGGAAGTTCACATTTGGTAATGAAGCAGTGGGAATTGGCAATGAACTCAATGAACTCCTTCTGAGAAGAAAGGCATAAATTAGGGAGAAATGGAATCTGAGGGGGGCAAGGGTAACAGAGACATTGCTCTGAATTTCCATTCAAAATGCCCAGATTTCCCTCTGGGAAGTCAATAGAGAACTGCATTAAATGATTAAATACTTGCTAGGTTCTGGTTATGGGCAGAAATGGTGAGCATTTTTTTTTTAAACATGTGCAAATAGCTAGAAAAGATTTTACGAAGTGTGGAGAGGGCAAATAAAATGAACCTGGATGAGCATATGTTTCTTATTGGCTAGTTTTTCCAACAAAGAAATTTGAAAGTAAATAGTAAAATTTACTTAATGTACTCATGGTGAATAACTGTAAGAAAAATGTACCAAAATCTAGGAATTAAAGCATAACTCAAAACATTCACAGATCAAAATAATTACTTATCTTTTCTCTTTAGCCTAATTTCAACTGTTTCATTTGTAGGAACTATGATCATTGTGTTTCCTTTCTGTTGGTGAAGGTGTTTCTTTATGTCAACACACTTTTCCTCACCCTTCCTTCTGTTTCCATTGGAAATGCTTCCCAAATTCCATGTAACATAAAAGGACTGTCAGTCATGGGCTTTCTCCTACCCCTACTTAAATTGATCCTCTTGGCCAAATACTGCATGAAACTACTTAAGCAAAAAATAAAAAAAATAAAAATGTTTTGAGTATATAAATAAAATGTGGTATGTATAAGCCATGGAATACTACTCAGACATAAAACAGAATAAAATAATGGCCTTTACAGAAACTTGGAAGGAGTTGGAGGCTATTATTCAAAGAGAAATAACTCAGGAATGGAAAACAAAACATGGTATGTTATCACTTATAAATGGAAGCCAAGTTATGAGGATGCAAAAACATAAGAATAATATAATGCACTTCGGGGACTTGGGGGAAAGTTGGCAGGGGGTGAGGTACCCTATTGGTACAGTGTATGTTGCTTGGGTGATGGGCACACCAAAATCTCAGAAATCACCACTAAAGAGCTTATACATGTAACCACAAAACCACCTGTTTCACAAAAACTACTGAAATTAAATAAAAATTAAGAGTTAGAAATCATGACTATGACATGGATATTCAACCCTTTATCACTTTGTACTCACGAGAAAGACACTTTACAGAAAATTCAAATATATAGAGATTATCTGGGATCTACTTATACTAAAATATTACTTGTTTATCTGAAGTTCAGATTTAACTTGGAATCCTATATTTTATCTGTCACTCTTATATTATGCCCACCTGTTCACTTGCCAATGCCCTCATTTATGTACCATAAAATGTACAGGTGGTCTCTCATTCCATAAGGCAGCAATTATCAAATGGTACTATCCTGTCAACCTGCAGGAATTTGAGATAGATTACATTACAGCTAGTGCTTGACTTACGACCACGATTGGTTCCGACAGACCGGTCATAACACGATTTGGTCGTAAGTTGAGTAGGCTATATGCACACGGAGATGGTAGTGCTGCCAGAAGCTGGTCTGCACTTGTCATATGCCCAGCTGGGCAACATTTGTGCTGCCAGATGCGGAGCAGTTGTGGCTAGCAATTGCGGTCGTAAAGTCTAATGGTCGTAAGTTGCGTAGGTCCTAAGTCGATCAATACCTGTATTCCCAACTGGTTTTTCAGTATAGTCCTTACCTGGCCTTATTATTGCTACAGCTGAGGAGCCCCCAACCCATGTGAGAGCACCACCATTGAGAATTGTTAAGAGAAGAGACAACTACTGACTTAGGAAGGTGTAATCTATTGCTGCATTGTTGACAGATAAAGGCTAAGGCAGCCCACCCTAGGATACTTCAACTGGGTTGTGAGAGCAGTGCTTTCATCCGAAGAAGGGGTTGCCTCCCACAACCAAAACAGGCTAAAGAAAGGCTGTGGAACTGAGCAGGGTGGAGTAAATGAGGGAGGTCACTCTCAGTGAGGATCGCCTTTACTCCTTCACTGATCCTGAGTGACCACTTTCCTCAAATGTGACCCGTCCATTTCACGTGCTGTTTGGTTTTGGTGGGAGTATGTAAGTCTGCATGTGACTACACGCCCATGCATGTGTGTTCTTGGGAAAGTGAGTGTCCTAAAAAAATCCCAACCTTCTTTCCACAATCCTTTAAGGGTCTGGAGATCATACTATGATATGTCAAACCTTCCTTCCTCTTCTTTCAGCTTCTTTTGTTCCAAAGCATTTGTGATTATAATCCATGCACATAGGTCAAGAGGACATCTTGAGGCCAGCTCCCCACAGTCTTGAGTTTGGAGGAAATGACTCAAAGATATGCATTTTCCTGACTTGCCACATCACCCTGTAGCCCCCTACAAGGACTGCAACATTTAGATTCACTTTGTAGGAATTTCTAATAATGTATGTGGAGTTCAGGCCTGCCAATGGGCTGAAATGTGAAAAGTTCTGCAGATATTATTTGTGTAGCAAACATGAAGCATAAATGACCCACTTAAAAATAAATCTGTGGGACCTTGCTCTCTGTGTCAAGTTAGGAAAGCAGAGATGACCTTTTTTCAAGATGTATTACAGTGCATCATAGTGGGGAGGGAGAGTGGTACAAGAGAAATGGAACAGATTTAGAAATGTCAGTCCAAACAGAAGATTTATAAGAAACATGTCTTGAGCTTGATGAAATGAGATGGCCCTGAAATGTGGAATTATACACCTTGAAGGAACCTCAAAAATATATCTAACCAGATTAACTGGAAAGGGGAAATGGTGCCTCTCCCATACCTGGAGAATTTCATTCTTTCATGAGCTCTTGATTGCCATGCAAACAAATGGCAACACACAATACTTCAAACACTTGATGGCTGTGTTTTCCTATCTTTTATTTCTTTTACTCTAAAATGAACTTTGAAATATCATTATTACCCCTTGTTTTAGATGAGAAGACATTAAAAAATGACTAGGCGAAATTTCCATTGCCACAGAACTAATAAATGATGCAAACTCCAGGTTTGTTCACTGTTGGAATCACCAACTGAGTCCCAGGCACTACTAAAGACACTAGGTGAATAATAGAGACAGGCTTCTGACTCAAAGTACTTAGCATGATACCTCTCCATAGATATTAAACACATAATTCAATATTGTGAGATATACAAACTACTTCACATACCTTTAAAGAGTAGGCACAGGCAACATAAAAATTCATTCAAAGTAGGCAACACATACTTAATCTTGAGTTCAAGAGAACAATTTGAGAAGATAGACAGAATGAATAAGAAAAAAGAAAGGAAGAGGCACATGGAGAGAGTCAGTAAAAGAAACTCCAGATGGTGTGGAATAGGAAACAGAACTCAAAGAGAGACAATATTTAACAACCAGACATACTCATGAGATGAGGGCAACACCCATTTTCTTGCCTTCATAGTTTTCACCACCTAAGGGTTCAGATGTCTTGTTCTAGACATGCTGAGATTCATCTTCAAGGTGCTCATGCTATATAGGACAATCTCATCCAGACATCTTAACCTCTCCCGCCAGCTCCTTTAATGTGAATGATTCCTTTTTTATAATGCATATTTTTTCTACTATTAATGAGCAAACCAATCCTCCTACAACAGCAAACTTTCTGAGGCTGAAATTCATTTCTGATTCATGGTAGCATCTTCTTATACACCTACCACACTTTCCAGCATCTGGTAGGCTCTCAATACATCTTCACTAAAATGAGATTAAATTGAGATTTCCCATTCCGAATTGACCATATTGGATTAAAAAATCAGACCCTCTATTTAAATACGATTTTTAAAGTATCTACCATGCCAAAAACCATGTCCTATTTTAATAAGTTGAATGTGCACACTGAGTTTTCATCAAGGGAAGGCACTCTACTAGATTCTGAGGAAGACAGGCTGAAATGGAGAACACAGGAAGTGTCCTCTAGGGATTTACATTCTATGTCCCTTTCCAGGGTGTGTTTTCAATTTTATTTCAGAACTCACTGAAACAGTCCTGTCTGGGTTAACCAGGGACGAACTTGGTCATTGAAACATCCAAAGTGCCTCCATCTTGTCACCTGCTGGTGTCACTGAAGTGGGGGTGGGGGTCAACCAGGTCCGCAGGGTTCACCCAGATTCCATCCAGCCACACGCTGATGGGGGAAACCATGTGCCTAGTAAATGGACAATGGCGGCAGGCATACAACACATCAATATACCAGAGATGAATATGAAATCAGCAGTGTTCCATGATGTGCCTGATCTTTTTTCTTAAAGAGAAATATGCTAGAGAAAACCTATGACAAATATTCTCTACTTTGCATGGTACTCACCAAATGAGGATCTCAGCCATTAACTCAGGTTGTCCTCTAGAAGACCTAGGACATTGTTGATGCTCAAATTCTCCTCAAGTGAGACCAGATGGGAAAAGAAGATGAAATACAGCAATACATTTATGGTTCTTATTTGTTCCTTACAGAATTCTCATTTGTGATAAAACAGAGCTATTCCATAGGCATTAAGATATATATGTTGTAGTTGTCATATAAAAAAACAAATCTCTTGGTTGTGCTGAAGAAAGCCAGAATTGTGAAGATTTTGCAATCCAAAGAGATGTTAACAGACCAGGTGTGTGGCTCACACCTGTAAGCCTAGCAGTTTGGGAGGCCAAGATGAATGGATTACTTAAGCCCAAGAGTTTGAGACCAGCCTGGGCAACAAAGTGAGACCCCATCTCTACAAAAAAACCACAAAAATTAGTTGGGAAGGGTGGTGCATGCCTATAGTCCCAGATACTTTGGAGGCTGAGTTGGGAAGATAGCTTGAGCCAGGGAGGTCAAGCCTGCATTGAGCTGTGATCTTGCTGCTACACTCCAGCCTGGTGATGGAGCAAGATCCTGTCTCAAAAAGAAAGAGAGAGAGAGAGAGAAGAGGCCCTACAAACTGTGGTATATCTATTCAATGGAATATTATCCAGCAATAAGAAGAAATTAGCTATCAAGTCATAAAAAGACAGGGAGGAAGGTTAAATGCATATTTGCTAAGTGAAAGATACCATTCTGAAAAGATGAGCAGTTGCTAAAGACTTCAGGAGAGGGAGAGAGAAAGATTAATAGGTAGAGTATAAGATTTTAGGGCAGTAAAACTACTCTGTACAGTCTTCTAATAGTGGGTACATGTTATACATGTGTCAAAACTCATAGAATTTACAAGGCAAAGAGTGATCTCTAATGTAAGCCACAGACTTTAATTAATAATTTATGAATATTGACTCATCAATTCTAACAAATGTACTACACTAATGCAAGTTGTTAATAATAGGGGACTTGAGGATGGGCTGAGGGGTCTGTGACAGAATGTGTTGGAACTCTGTACTTTTGCTCAACTTTTCTGTAAACCATCAAAACTGATTAAAAAAAAAAACCCAGCCGATTAATTTTTTAAAGTAGCCCTGTAAGGAAAAATGTGTAATTTACTAGAATGAAATCTTAAGAAGGATGAGATCCAAGATGGCCAACTAGCAGCAGCTCAGGATCGCAGCTCCCAGAGAAGGTGCCGGGAGTGGGTGCCAGACTTCCAGACAAATTTTTGTTGCCTATGGACGAGGAGATTCCTAGCAGAGGAGCACCATGGGTCGCAAGCACAACTCTTTTGGACAGGCTGTTTTGTCGGCATCCCGGCACAGCGGTTCTCAGTGCGGAGTATGTGGGACTGGGTGCCTTTTTAGTTGGCATTTGGAGCTCTGGGAAGGCAGAGCCACCCATTTAGCTGATTGAAAAGGGGACTGAAGCCAGGAGCCAGACCGGGAGATTCCCGGGCAGAAAAGCGCCACGAATCTCAGCGCTGTTTCAGCTGGCACTGTGGCCACACAGGAAATTGCAAAGATCCCGGCGCCTTTTCGGTGGGTGACTGGGGCACCTGGGAGAGAATCGACCGTTCAATTAGGAAAAGAAAAAAGGGGGATCCGAGGTGGGGAGCCAGGTGATAGGGCTTGGCTGGTCCCACCCCCACAAAAAAACAGCAATTGGAAATGCTGATGGTTGAGAGTTTCACAGCAAGCACAGCTGAACCCAGGAAGGTCCAGCTCTGTGGGGGAGGGGCATCTACCGAAGGAAAACAAAGAAACAGAAATAACATCACCACCAACAAGCTGGACGTCCACTCAGAGACCCAATCTGAAAGTCAGCAATTACAAAGACGACAGGTGGATAAATCCACAAAGATGGGAAGAAACCAGCGCAAAAAGGCTGAAAATATCTGAAACCAGAATGCCTCTTCTCCTTCAGGGGATCGCAGCTCCTCATCAGCAAGGGACCAAGGCCTGATGGAGAATGAGTGTGATGAATTGTCAGAATCAGGCTTCAGAAGGTAGATAAGAAGAAGCTTCTGTGAGCTAAAAGGATATGTTCTAACCCAATGCAAAGAAACTAAGAACCTTGAAAAAAGGTTTGACGAAATGCTAACGAGAATAGACAATCTAGAGAGGAATACAAGTGAATTAATGGAGCTGAAAAACACAATACGAGAACTTTGTGAAGTATGCACAAGTTTTAACAGTCAAATTGATCAAGCAGAAGAAAGGATATCAGAGGTTGAAGACCAACTCAATGAAATAAAACGAGAAGACAAGATTGGAGGAAAAAGGGTAAAAAGAAATGAGCAAAGTCTCCAAGAAATGTGGGACTATGTGAAAAGACCTAATCTACGTTTGATAGGTGTACCTGAATGTGATGAAGAGAATGAATCCAAGTTGGAAAGTATTCTTCAGGATATTATTCAGGAAAATTTTCCCAACCTAGCAAGGCAGGAAAATTTTCAACTCCAGGTAACACAGAGAACACCACAAAGATATTCCTCAAGAAGAACAACTCCAAGGCACATAATTGTCAGATTTACCAGGGCTGAAATGAAGGAGAAAATGCTAAGGGCAGCCAGAGAGAAAGGTCAGGTTACCCACAAAGGGAAGCCTATCAGACTCACAGCAGATGTCTCAGCAGAAACCCTACAAGCCAGAAGAGAGTGGGGCCAATATTCAACATCCTTAAAGAAAAGAACTTTCAACCTAGAATTTTGTATCCAGCCAAACTAAGCTTCCTAAGTGAAGGAAAAATAAAATCTTTCATGAACAAGCAAGTACTCAGAGATTTCATCACAACCAGGCCTGCTTTACAAGAGCTTCTGAAAGAAGCACTATGCATAGAAAGGAACAACCAGTATCAGCCATTCCAAAAATATACCAAAAGGTAAAGAGCATCAGTATAATGAAGAATCTACATCAACTAATGGGCAAAACAGCCAGCTAGCATCAAATGGCAGTATTAAACTCACATATATTGTTATTAATCCTAAATTTAAATCGAATAAATGCCCCAATCAAAAGACACAGATAGGCAAATTGGATAAAAAGCCAAAACCCATTGGTACACTGCATCCAGACCCATCTCACATGCAAGGATACACAAAGACTCAAAACAAAGGGATGGAGGAAGATTTACCAACCAAATGGAGAGCAAAAATAAAATAAAAAGCAGGAGTTGCAATTCTTGCCTCTGATAAAATAGACTTTAAAGCAACAAAGATTAAAAGAGGCAAAGAAGGTCATTACATAATGGTAAAAGAATCAATGCAACAAGAAGAGTTAATGATCCTAAATATATATGCACCCAATACAGGAGCACCCA
Organism: Cebus imitator; assembly: GCF_001604975.1. NCBI lineage: Eukaryota > Metazoa > Chordata > Mammalia > Primates > Cebidae > Cebus > Cebus imitator. The sequence continues at coordinate 5,517,965 of NW_016107363.1, forward strand.
GATACAAAGTTCTTAATGACTTATAAAGAGACTTAGACTCCCACACAACAATAGTGGGAGACTGTAACATCACATTGTCAATATTAGACAGATCAAGGAGACAGAAAATTAACAAGGATATCCAGGACTTGAACTCAGACCCGGAACAAGTAAACTTAATAAACATTTATAGAACTCTCCACCCCAAATCCACAAAACATACATTCTTATCAGTACCACATCACACCTACTCCAAAAGTTACTACAGAATTGGAAGTAAATCACTCCTCAGTAATTGCATAGCATTTCACAGGTTTAAATGAAACATTGGTTGGCTGCCTGTTTGTTATTTTCCTCCCTTATTCCTTCCTGTCTCCATTGTTAAGCACAATTATCGGCATAAATGAGATTTTCAATACCCATTTTTAGACTGTATTCTAGCCTGGGCAATAATGCAAGACTTCTGTTCTCTCTCCCTCTTCCTTTTTCTTTCTCTTTCATTCATTTTTTCTTTCTCTTTCTTTTTTTCTCTCTTCCTCCCCCCACCCCAGAAAAAAAGAGTATTATAAGCTCTGGGAATGGATTTGTGAAAAAAAATACAATTAAAAGAAATTTCAACAGTGTTCTATTGAGTATGTAGTTGCCCAAGAGGAGATGACTTGCCCCAGACTGGCCACTGGAGGATTTATCTTATGGAAAGAAGCTGTTTTACTTAATCTGGTTTCCTATATAAAAACAAAATGCCAGGAGCCTGTGGCTCTGATGAGAAGGCAGGAGAAAAAGACATTATGGATGTATCTCCAGGTTAACACTTAAAATCAAGGCAAATGAAAAACACAACCAACCCAGGAGTTTAACCACAGATGCACTTGAATGACAAATTCCGACTTCCATAAACAAACAAACAAAAAAAGAAATCAAGAAATAAAAATGAGTGTTATATGATTACAAACCTGTTTTTTGGGTTGGGGAAGACATAGTGGAGGGGTTTGTTCAATGGTATATTTCTTGTTGTATTATTCACAATACATGGTGTGAATTCTGAGAGGCAGAAAGGCTCACAAGCCACAAAAAGACAAAACAAAGGAATATACTATTCAAGCAAGCAGCCCCGAACATCTCAAGGCAACCAGAGACAGCAGAGATGGTGAAGCAATGACAGCGAAGGGAGAACACAAGAACAAGATAAAAGGTCATGATAAAAATGGAGGAATTACAGATAAAAGGGAAACATACGTTAAAACTGGGGAAATGTAAAGAACTCTGAGAAATGTTTTCAACCACAGTATTTGCTTTATACTTTCAACACGAGGCCACTGCAGCTGTATAGTATTGTGCAGTCAAAGGGCAGTATTTGAAGTTTTCATAGTCTTTCAAGAGTGTAGCACAGGGAACTATAACAGGCTGTAACAACTTTTCAAAACTTTCTAGTGCTTTTTCACCCTTAGTGATTTGCTCTCATCCATTTCTCTAGTTTGCCTTCGTTAGGAAGATTCTTCACATTCAAATGGTTTCCAGACACACTCAACTTTTGATTAGAAGATAAGGGCAATCAAATGAACTAAAACAATTCTGGCTTGGTTTCTTCCCCAACCTTATTTCCACCCTGTGCAGAGAAGTTGGGTGAGGGACAGGGAGGAAATGATTAAGTGGAGTGAGGTCCTCTCCTGTCACCTTCTGCATTAGCTCAGGTGACCACAAAATCTTCCTAAAATATATATATATATTTTTAAAAAGGAATAAATGGGCTGGGCACAGTGGCTTATGCCTGTAATCCCAGCACTTTAGGAGGCCAAGGTGGGTGGATCACCTGAGATCAAAAGTTCAAGACCAGCCTGACCAACAAGGTGAAACCCTGTCTCTACTAAAAATACAAAAATTAGCTGGTGTGGTGGCAGGTGAATGTAATCCCAGTTACTTGGGAGGCTGAGACAGGAGAATTACTTGAACCCAGGAGGGGAGGTTTCAGTGAGCCAAGATCATGCCATTGCCCTCTAACCTGGGCAATGGAGCAAGACTCTGTCCCCTCGCCCCCACCGCCACAAATAAAAAGAAAAGAAATGAATGCCTTCTACTGAAAGATGCCATCTGTGTCTCCTGAAGGTGTAAATTAGATGAAGTATATAATAGGGTGTTGGCAAAAGTTTAGATACCTAAACAGATGATTCTTGACTTAGGATAAGATTTTTCAAATTTATGATGGTACTAAAGTGATCTGCATTCAGCAGGCTCCTTACTCACTTTTGAATTATGGTATTTTCAACTTACGATTGGTTCATTAGACTTAACTCTCAAAATGAGGAAGGCTTATACTTCATCTTTGAGGATATGAGTCATTGTTTCTTCCCCCAGTGAATGAAGAGAGATCTACGCACCACAGCTTGGGAAGGAACGGAGTGAACGTGAGGGAAACCTTTAGAGACATTTTTCTGCAACATTTTACACAGCTCAGGTACCTTAAACTCTTCCTGGGAGAGAACAAACACAAACACACAAAAATCTCCTGCTGGAGAGATGGAAGTCTACTGTATTTCCTCTTGCTGAGGAAGGAAGAGTTGCTATTGGAGATATTTGGATACTCAGCAATCTCCTTGCAACTGGGATGGATACCCACTATGTGAGTCATGGAATCAATTCATTGGGTCATATTCAACAGAGTGGCATTCTGTTTTGTTTGACGGGTTTTAATTTTGTATTTACCCCTGTGTTCACTTGAAATATTACTAAAATAATTAACATTAATTTTTAAATTTTATCATGTCATAAGTCTATTTATTAGTTTTAAAACTATATGTCCTGGTCTTAAAAAACAAAAAAGTTTGAAGACTAGTGCTCTGAATAGAAAGTGAGGTATCTGAAGTCACCAGAAATAGATTAGGAGAGTTAATTTGCTTCCCTCACTCCTTGTTGTCCTTGACACCTGCAACCCACTCCAGCTTGAAGACAGCAGCCCACTCCACCCCTGTACCTCCTGGTAGGGGTGGGTTTATCTTTCTATGAAGGTGCTGTGACGATTAATACTGAGTGTCAACTTGATTGGATTGAAGAATGCAAAGGATTGTTTCTGTGTATGTCTGCGAGTGTGTTGCCAAAGGGAGATTAACATTTGAGTCAGTGGACTGAAAGAGGCAGACCCACCCTCAGTCTGGGTAGGCACCATCTGATCAGCTGCCGGCATGAAAGCAGGAATGGAAAGAGCAGACTTACTGGGTCTTCCGGCCTCCATCTTTCTCCTGTGCTGGATGCTTCCTGTCCTTGAACATCAGATTCGAAATTCTTCAGCTTTTGGATTCTGGAAATACAGCAGTGGTTTGCCAGGGGCTCTCATCTCAGGCCTTTGGCCACAGATAAAGGCTGCACTATTGACATCCTGACTTTTGAGGTTTTGGGATTGAGACTGGATTCCTTGCTCCTCAGTTTGCAGATGGCCTACTGTGGGACTTCACTTTGTGACTGTGTGAGTTGTTCTCCTAATAAAGTCCCCTTCTAATATTCATCTATCCTATTGGTTCTGTCCCTTTAGAGAACCCTAATACAGGTACCCTGCAGGGGAAGTGGTTCCTGTGTCGCCTTATTCTTTCTTTCTCTCTTAGGGGACTGTCCCCCCAACCCAGGAATGAAAATAAAGGAAAAATCTGAGTGTCTTCAAGGAAAATTCCAGGCACCTAGCTAGCCCTGAGAAGTAAATAAGCAATTTGATCAGCAAGGTCATAGTAGCTCGAAACAGTCAAGGGAGTTGGAGTCAGATGTTTTGCTCCCTATGGATGCTAAAGACAAAATCTTAACACACGTCCCTGAGTTTTTTTTCAGAAGCCTGGACCCCTAGCAAGCGGATCTGCTGGCACAAAGACCTCAGATAAGGGGGACCTGGGGACTGAACTCTGACCTCTACTCTTTGTTTAAATTTTTTCCTGAGGGGCCTGGGGCCCGGAGGAGTCACACCCACAAACCAGAATTCTTTTCTTCTAATTCACAGTTTTAGACAAAGCTTTGCCTCCTTCACCATTCACACATGAGAAAACCTTTGACTCCACCTCTGCCTGCCCCCCATTCAAGATGTCTCACCTGTTTAGTCAAACCAATGTATAGCCTCCACTTACTGATTTATGACTTTGCCTGTAATTCCTGCCTCCTGACCTATAAAAACTTTTACCTGTGAGCCACTGAGGAATTAAAGTCTCAAGAATGAGCTGCCCAAGTCTCCTTGCCTGGCACCCTGCAATAAGCGCCTCACATTCTCCTGTAACAGCCTAATGGGTTCTTCTTGCCCACTGCCCAGAGAAGTCAATGCGCTGAGAACAGCGGGTTGTGTGGCAGAGAGAGTTTAATACGTGCCAGGCCAGCCAAACAAAAGGATGGGAGATAATTTTCCAATCTGCCTCCCTGAAAGCTCGAAGGCTAGGTATTTTAAGAATAATTTGATGGGAAAGGGGACAAGGAATGAGCTCTACTGACTGGCTGGGGATGAAATCATAGGAGCATCCAAACTCTTTGTATTCTGAGTCAGTTTCTGGATCGGTGCCGAATATTCGATTGAGTGATAGATCTGGGTTGAGTCAGCAGGTGGTCCAGAATCTAAAAGTCTGAACAATACCTCAAAGATAAATCTTAGGTTTTGACAATAGTGATGTTATCTGAAGAGCAACTGAGGAGGTTACAAATCTTGTGACCTCCAGCTACATGACTCTTGAGTAGTAATTGATTACAGAAAGGCAAGCTGGGAACAATGGCCTGGTTATTATTTAACTATTCCTACATCTTAGCAGAATTCAGGCCCTGCCTATAACCCTAAGATTGTGGCCTTTCATTAGTCTTACAAAGGTAGTTTCAGTCCTCAAGCAAAGAGGAGTTAGTTTTGGGAAAAGACTATTATCTTTGTTTTAACATTAACAAAGGCAGTTAGCTTGTGAGGTTAGAAGCAACCAAGTAAGTTAGGTGAGATTTCTCTCACTGTTACAATTTTTACAAAGGTGGTTTCACGCTCACTGCAATCTTGTGTTTGGCTTTGCTGCACCAGGTGAGTGGACCCTAGTTCAGTTTCATAACACGCTGAAAAGGTAAAGTCTCCATGCAGCATGTTCTAGGCCTACCCTAACTCATCCTGCCTATGTGATTGATATGGATATTTCCTACTGTGCCATAAACAGGAGCCACAAAGCCAGAGGCCTGGCTGTACTGGAATCTGGAACAACCTGATATAAACCTTGAAGGCCTGACTGCAAGGTCCATGAAGAATGGTCCTGAGGAATATCTTTAAATATTTTTTATCATATTGTGCTGAGACCAAAAAGCCAGATATTAAAAGTGATGGACTTCTTTGCTGTCAGAAAGTATTCAATGCTCTCTGATATATTTGAGCACAGAATTGGGAGGTAGAGAGGGTAAAAGGATTCTGTGGGATTTAAACCACTTGAAACCTGTTGGGCAGTTACCGGGTCAGGATTGAATAGTCTACTTAATAGCACATTCTTGTCACTGACCTTGGCTGGGCTATGTCACCTTGGCAAAGGAACAGGGAGTGTTAGTGGGGTAGAAACGGAGGATGTCTTTGAAAAAACTAATATTTATTAAGTACTAATGGGCCAGGTACTGTTCAAAGGGCTTTGTATATATCATCTAATGATTAGAAGTCTAAGAAAATTATTTTTCTTTATTTATATATGCATTACATTATCCCATTCCAATCTCAATTTTTAGAAATCCCAATAGAAAGAACTATTCTCACTTCAGAAAGAAATTATAACAGACAATGAAAAAGATCTGACCTAACCAACTCCATCTTGCTTCTCACCTCTAACCTGTCTTTAACTCCTGGGCATAGGCCAATCTAACTTTGGAAAGAACTTCCTTTGCAGTTTAAAACAAAGATGATAACAACTCTTTCCCGAAACAAACATCCTTCTTTACTGGGGACTAGACTGCCTTTGGCAACAAATTAGCCAAAAGTGAGAAATTATGGTTTAGGAGTCATGCAGCTAGAGGTTATAAGATTCTAACCCGGCTGGGCGCGGTGGCTCACGCCTGTAATCCCAGCACTTTGGGAGGCCGAGGCCGGTGGATCACGAGGTCAAGAGATCGAGAAAATCCTGGTCAACATGGTGAAACCCCATCTCTACTAAAAATACAAAAAATTAGCTGGGCATGGTGGCGAGTGCCTGTAGTCCCGGCTACTCGGGAGGCTGAGGCAGGAGAATTGCCTGAACCCAGGAGGCGGAGGTTGCGGTGAGCCGAGATGGCGCCATTGCACTCCAGCCTGGGTTACAAGAGCGAAACTCCGTCTCAAAAAACAAAGATTCTAACCCTCCCTAAATTGTTCCTGGGGTAACATCACGATGGTAAAACCTGAGATAAGTAGTTGAGACATTTTGCAGACCCTGCCCTTGATGGATCAGCTGGAACCACCTAGATCGACAAACTGGCTCATCTGACCTTGTGGGCCCTACTCAGGAACTGACTCAGTTCAACTACCTATGATTTCGTCTCCGATCCAACCAATCAGCACTTCCAACTCACTGGTCCCCCATCCACCAAATTATCCTTAAACGCTCTGATCCCCAAATGCTCTAGAAGACTGATTTGAGTAATAATAAAACTCTGGTCTCCTGCACAGCTGGCTCTAAGTGAATTACTCTTTTTCTATTGCAGTTCCAGTCTTGATAAATTGGCTCTGTCTAGGCAGCAGGCAAGGTGATCCTGTTGGGCGCTTACAGCTTCTCTGGAGGTGAAGGAAACGGGGACTGAAAGTTCCAAACCTCTAATCATATGGTTGGGCCCTCTGGCAATCAGTCCCCAACCTCTGTTATCTAGAGACCCATTAAGAGTCATTGCATCGGCATAAACTCAGGTGTAATTGAAAGGCGTTCACCATGAATAACAAGATAACACTCCTAGCTCTCTGGAAATCCCAAGGGTTTTAGGAGCTCTATGCTAGAAACCAGATACAAAGACCAAATATAATTATTGTATATCCTACAATGTTTCACACAATTTTTGTTTTTGGCAATTAGCACTAGTGGATATAAGAACTTCACAGATCTTAAATGGCTGTCCACCAGATTTTACTGGTGTTCTCAAGAGCTGGGAGGGGAACTTCATTCTTTACATGAAGAACCCAGATGGCTGGCAGCTGGCTCCTTCTGAGTATGAAGCAGACAGACCCCTTTGTTGCTATTAGCATGTTTACAACTGTAGTTACCTGGTGACAGGATAATATTATAAGCAGTTTACTCTCATATACCCTGTATGGAAGTCAGCTTGCTAGAGTAAGCCACTCTCCCAGGGAGTATGTAATCTTGATACGTGTTTAATTTCAATCTTCTCTTGTTTGACAGAATGATTTCTCACCCATTTTAGATAGTGCCACGAACCCCTCAATTGAGTTTCTTCTTCCTGCTGTTATAGACTACTCCTGCCTGAAATATTTAGAGAAACAGTTCTCCAAAGGCAGTTAATTGGGATTGCTTGTATGCACACACTTTTTTTTTCTCTGACATAAAGAAAAAACTCCTTCAATATTTTTATTTCCCATTTTGTTAAATATTTATATTGTGTCCCTTCAAAGCAAAACTTCCACTTAAGGAAATACAAAACTTATAAGGTATAGATTCTTTTTGAGGAAAGTCTAAAGATAGAATCAATCCACTGCTATTTTCTCCTGATTTCACATTGTCTACATAAACCAAAAAAAATCACAATTTCTAATTTATCATCAATTCTTTCATAAATAATTTGTGAAGATCTATAAATTCTAGTTTTAGTGACTCAACAAAATTCCCTGTGTTCAGGTCTAGGACCAGGTCACAAACCTGCTACTAGAAAACAGTCAATGTCACCCTAGGGGTAAAATATTATTTACTTGACATCCCACTCCTGATAAAATACCTGGTAAAATACCAGGATTGAGATGCTGAGTAAATGATGCATGTACACATATACAAAAAAGGCATATTCCTCCTTTTACAGACTACATTCAAATCAGGAACAAAACCAAAAGGACAACCCACACAAAATGATTTCCTAATCTAGAATCTTCATGCTTACTTCCAACACAAATGTTGAGTTTCAAAGCCCATTTCTCTTTTGCCCCTTCCTTTGGAATGGGGATCATGATTGGAAGGAAAATATTCTCATGAATCCCGACAAGCAGGGAGCTGTTGGATAAGTTGCTTCATTTTCCTGTCTCTAATAGTCTAATAGTGTCTCCTCTTGATTGCATCTTTGGAAATGTCAGTAAAGAAATTTTTGTTTGTGATGGAGTCTCGCTCTGTCTCCCAGGCTGGAGTGCAGTGGTGCCATCTAAGCTCACTGCAACCTCCGCCTCCAAGGTTCAAGAGATTCTCCTGCCTCAGCCTCCTCAGCAGCTGGGATTACAAGTGCATGCCACCACATCCGGCTATTTTTTTGTATAGAGAGGGGGTTTCACCACATTGGCCAGGCTGGTCTTAAACTCCTGACTTCAGATGATTTGCCTGCTTTGGCCTCCCAAAGTGCTGGGATTATAGGAGTGAGGCACCATGCCCAGCCAGAAATCTGTTTTTAGAAAATCAACTTCAACTTGTTTGGGTTCTAAAAAGAAATTTTCCCATTCCTAATGTCCCGCCCACCAATTATATGAACTAATGATGTGAAACAAATGCAGCATGCTTGGGAAAGTTAACCCATGTTTTTGTAAACCAAATATAGTGTGGGGCCCATGTGATTCGGTTTCTCTAATTCATAAACTCCACAATTACTCTAGGACCTCCTCAAATCCCTCTTATCTTTCCACTAGAAATTCTCTCTAATCTCTAGGCCACATGATCCTGAGAGACAGACATACCAAGATCTACATGGAAACACACACGTATTACACATATGTGCTGACACACTTGTATATATCAGGCATGTGTACATATAGGTGGATAGCTGTATACATATACATGTTTGTGTTTGTATATTGCACACACATTCAATTCTCAACCTCTATATCACAAAAGACTACACCAAGGGTGTCTAATCTTTTGGTTTCCCTGAGTTCCATTGGAAGAATTGTCTTGGGCCACACATAAAATACTCTGAGGATGGCTGATGATCTAAAAAAAATGTCCCCCCAAAATCTCATAATGTTACTGGTGGAGGGTCTTGGCTATGAGTTGTCCAGATCCTTGGCGTTCTGAACAAAGACTTGAACACAATGCACAAACAAAATAGAAATGAAATACAGGAAGTAAGCAGCAAAAGTAAGAATTTATGAAAGTGAAAAAGCACTCCGCAAGGTGGGAGTGGGCCTGAGCAAGCGACTCAAGGGCCCAGTTACAAAGTTTTCTGGACTGTAAGTACCCCGTTTGAGGTTCTTATCAGCTACCTCGATGAAGGATTTGGTATGCCGTTAAAGGCCGAGGTGAATTGGTGCCCTATGCAGATAAAGGGATGGTCCCTATTGGCGGCAGACGCTTTCCCTTTCCATTTGAGACATGGTGGAGGTGGAGGGCTGTAGGGAGAGTAGCCTTTGAAACTTTGCTACTGGGGAGATGGGGTTTTCCTTTAGGTTCAACTTTAGGAAGTTGGTGTTAATTGGCCTTAGGTTTCCCACCCCCAGACACAGGTGTTGTCCTGTTGATGCACCTTTGGGAAGTCAGCAGAAATAGGCCTTAGATTCCCTGCCCCCAGACCTTGGTGTTTTCTCTTTTAGGAAGTCAGCACAAATTGGCCCCTAAGCTCCCTGTCTCCAGACCCTATTCTCCTGCCTCAATAATGTTTTAAGAGTATTTATGAATTCGTGTTGGGCCACAGTCAAAGCCAGGACGAGCATGGCCTACATAATGGATCAGCAAAACAAAAACAAACTGGACTTAGAGATTAGAGAGAAGTAAAACTGAGCCAGCATGAATTAGTTTCTGGGCTTTTTTTTTTTTTCCCATTTGTTTTGTGTTTTTCAATAGGGCTGGGGAATGGTAAAAACAACAAACCAAACAAAACCCACTCCTGTGTTGATACAGTTTTGCCCTGATCATAGTTATTAATCCTTTCTCTTTTCTTCTCATTTTTTCTGTAGGTTCTTCTGCTATACCAGTCCCCTCTCTCCAGGCCTGGACGGTTTATGCTGACTTCCTACTCTAACTCTTCTTTCAAAGCCAAACGGTATCAAAATAATCATGTAATTCCATAAGAAGTGCTCCTCTGAAGGAGGAAAATGTAGCTGAGACAGCCAATTTTCCGGACAATACAAGAGTTCTGTTTCAAATCGCTGAAGTCAGAGGCATCTGGTAACAAACAGAGTGTGCCATTTTTCTGAAGTGAGACACAACCATGGGGCTGATTTTCTCCTACGCTTGTTTCAATAGCATCTACAGGCAGAGCTCAGCCCTGCACAGGGGTCTGAATATTTTTGCATCCTAGACAGTTGGTGCAAGTCAGAACAATTCACTGGAATTTTCCAAGGAATTAAATCCTCTAGGATATTTAAAGTCAAAAACATAGAGGTGCCATTTTAAAACCTCAAAGACTTTACGCCAAACTTTTTAACGTTTGTGTGGGTCTTTGTTAATGATCATCTGAGGCTTCCTTAAGTAGCCTGCAGGAGGAACCTGAGGGGAGTCTGATATGCAGAATATGAGAGAATCTTCAACTAGGGATGCACCTATAGATATGTGACAATATCCCAGGGGTGTACAAACCCTCAGGACAAACATGGAATATCTTCTTAAACCTCAGTGTAACCAGAAGATTTAGGAGAAGACCCAGTAGAGAGTGTAGTTAAAAACTGCCCTGTGTTTTGAACTTACAACACAGAATTCAATGAGTTTTCAGCAGTGTAGGGGCCAAAAGAAACTTGGCCCTCTGAAAGTTCATGGAAAAATCAACTCAAAAAGGCAGATTCACACAAGAATAGGCATACAAATTTATTTAATGTGTATACACAGGATCCTTCAGAATGAAGACCCAAAGATACATAGAAAATTATCCATTTTATGTTTAGGTTCAACAAAGTATAGACAGCTGTGTGAAAATATGATTGGAGGAAAAGGCTATGACCTGATGCGAAGAGGATGAGTGGGGAAACCTATCTGTCTAGATTCTTCTTGGTCTCTCTGAGCAGCATTCCTTCCTTCTCGGTGTGGGGCAGAACCCTCTCTAGAATGGGGGCCTTGTGATCTACAGTCAAACAAGGTGGGGCAGATGATTTCTTTATGGCCAGTTTTTATAAAGAAAGGTGGAGGGAAAATTAGAGTAATATTTTTAGATTTTATGGCTGGCTTTAGGAAAAAGAGGCTTTGGTTTCTGTGACTCATCTTGGGGAAGACAGAGTCTAGTTTCTATGGCTATTCTTGTGGGAGAATAAGTCTGTGAGACAGGAGGGCAGAGAAAAATGTTTGTGTATGAGGCTGCTGCCAAAGCCCTCATTTGGGGATATCATTTTCCAAGCCCCAAGAGCAGTACAATGCATTCTCTTCAACTCTTCCAGATAATCATGGGTAGCCTTTGAGAAGCTTTTTTGCCTATTCTAGACTTTCCAAATTCCATCTACCCATTGACTTGGGCTCATGGAATCTGCTTTTCTAGGATGAGCATTAAAATTACATATTTGGTTTACATCAAAGGATGCTTAAAGAAATCAGACATCTGATTTAGAGGGAGGATCCAAGATGGCTGAATAGGAACAGCTCAGGAGTGCAGTTCCCAGCAAGAACAACAAAGAAGGTGAGCGATCACCTCATTTCCAAACGGGTTTTCACTGCCCACAGACCAGGAGATTCCTGGGCCAAAAAGTGCCACGAATTTCCAGCATGACTGTTTCAGCCAATGCCGAGGATTTCCGCACAGAAACTCACACAAATGTGGATGCCATTTCAACTGGCACCTAGAACGCCTGAAAAACAGAGCAGCCCATTCAACTGAAAGTGAGGGGGCTGAGACAGGGAGCCAGGTGATTTGGCTGGGCAGGTCCCCTCCCACACAAAACAAGCAATCCAAAATGCTCTGAACTCAGAGTTTTGCAGCAAGCACAGCTAGACCCAAGACAGTCCAGCTTGGTGAGGGGAAGGACATCCACCACTACCAAGGCAGTCCGCACCAATACAGAGTCAATTCTAACTGTACCTCTGTAAACAACACTGCAAGGAAGTTCACAAAGCAGCTGGGCAGAGCCTGCAGCAGCTCAGCAACACCTCTACTAGCAGCCTGTGACTAGACTACCTCCTTGATGGGCAAGGCATCTCTGACAAAAGGAAGCAGCATGTCAAGAACTAATAAACAAAGCCCCATCTTCCTAGGACACAGCACCTGGGAAAAGAGGCAGTTATGAGTTCTGCTGCAGCAGACTTAAATGTACCTGCCCAGCAGCTCTGCATGGAATAATGGAGCTCCCAGAACAGCACTTGAGCTCCTGTAAGAAACAGACTGTTTCCTCAAGCAGCTCCCTGAACCCCATATATCCAAAGAGACACCTCATAAAGGAGACCTCAAGCTGACATCTGGCGGGTACCCTTCTAGAACAAAGATAACAGAAGAAGAAACCAGCAGCAACCCTAGCTGTTCTGCAGCCACTGCAGGTGATCCCCAGGCAAGCAGGGTCTGGAGTGGACCTCCAGCAGTCCTGCAGGAGAAGGGCCTGTTAGAAGGAAAACTATAAAACAGAAAGAAATAGCTTCAACATTAACAGAAAGGATGTCCACTCAGAGACCCCATCCACAAGTCACCAACTACAAAGAACACAGGTAGATAAATCCATGAAGATGGGAAGAAACCAGTGCAAAAAGGATGAAAACTCCAAAAACCAGAATGCCTCTCCTCCTCCAAGGGATCACAACTTCTCACAAGCAAGGGAACAAAGCTGGATGGAAAATGAGTCTGAAGAATTGACAGAAAGAGGCTTCAGAAGGTGGGTAATAACAAACTTCTCTGAGCTAAAAGAACATATGCTAACCCAATGCAAAGAAACTAAGAATCTTGAAAAAAGGTTAGATGAAATGTTAACTAGAAAGCAGCTTAGAGAAGAATATAAATGACTTAATCGAGCTGAAAAACACAGCAAGAGAACTTCACGAACCATACACAAGTTTCAATAGCCAAATCTACCAAGCAGAAGAAAGGATATCAGAGATCGAATAAAACAAGAATGCAAGATTAGAGAAAAAAGAGTGAAAATAAATGAACAAAGCCTCCAAGAAATATGGGATTATGTGAAAAGACCTAATCTACATTTGATAGTTGTACCTGAATGTGATGGAGAGAATGAATCCAAGCTGGAAAACACTCTTCAGAATCTTATCCAGGAAAACTTCCCCAACCTAGCAAGGAAGGCCAACATTCAAGTCCAGGAAATACAGAGAACACCACAAAGACACTCCTCAAGAAGGGCAACCCCAAGGCACATAATCATCAGATTCACCAGGGTTGAAATGAAGGAAAAAGTACTAAGGGCAGCCAGAGAGAAAAGTCAGATAACCCACAAAGGGAAGCCCATCAGACTCACAGCAGATGTCTTGGCAGAAACCCTATAAACCAGAAGAGAGCAGGGGCCAATATTCAACATCCTTAAGGAAAAGAACTTTCAACCTATAATTTCATATCCAGCCACACTAAGCTTCATAAGCAAAGGAGAAATAAATTCTTTATGAACAAGCAATTGCTGAGAGAATTTGTCACCACCAGGCCTGCCTTACATGAGCTCCTGAAAGAAGCACTAAACAAGGAAAGGAACAAACTGTACCAGCCACTCCAAAAATATGCCAAATGGTAAAGACCATCGACATAATGAAGAAAATGCGTCAACGAACAGGCAAAACATCCAGCTAGCATCAAAATGGCAGGATCAAATTAACACATAACAATATTAACCCTAAACGTAAATGGGCTAAACGCCCCAGTCAAAAGACACGGACTGGCAAATTGGATAAAAAGTCAAGACCCATCAGTGTGCTGTATTCAGGAGACCCATCTCGTGCAAGGACACACATAGGCTCAAAATAAAGGGATAGAGGGAGATTTATCAAGCAAATGGAGAGAAAAAGAAAGCAGGAATTGCAATCCTAGTCTCTGATAAAATGGACTTTAAACCAACAAAGATCAAAAGAGACAAAGAAGGCCATTACATAATGGTAAAAGGATTAATACTACAAGAAGAGCTAAAGATCCTAAATATATATGCACCCAGTACAGGAGCACCCAGATATATAAAGCAAGTTCTTAATGACCTACAAAGAGCCTTAGATTCCCACACAATAATACTGGGAGACTTTAACACTCCACTGTCAATATTAGACATATCAACGAGACAGAAAATTAACAAGGATATCCAGGACTTGAACTCAGTTATGGACCAAGCAGACCTAATGGACATCTACAGAAATCTCCATCCCAAATCCACAGAATATACATTTTTCTCAGCACCATATTGCAACTACTCTAAAATTGACCACATAATTGGAAGTAAATCACGCCTTAGCAAATGCAAAAGAAAGGAAACCATAACAAACAGTCTATCAGAACACAGGGCAATCAAATTAGAACTCAGGATTAAGAAACTAACTCAGAGCCATACAACTTCATGGAAACTGAACAACTGGCTCCCGAGCGTCAACTGGATAAACAATGAAATGAAGGCAGAAATAAAGATTTCCTTCAAAACCAACAAGAACAAAGACAAAACATACCAGAATCTCTGGGAAACATTTAAACCAGTGTCCAGAGGAAAATTTATAGCAATAAATGCCCACATGAGAAGCAAGGATATATCTAAAATCGATGCCTTATCATCAAAGTTGAAAGAGCTAGAGGAGCAAGATCAAAAAGAAAAAAAATTCAAAAGTTAGAAGAAGGCAAGAAATAACTAAGATCAGAGCAGAACTGAAGGAGATAGACATACAAAAATCCCTTCAAAAAGTCAATGAATCTAGAAGCTGTTTTTTGAAAAGATCAACAAAATAGACCCACTAACCATATTAATAGGAAAGAAAACAGAGAAGAATCAAATAGATGCAATAAAAAACAATAAATGAGATATTACCACCAATTCCACAGAAATACAAAGTACCATCAGAGATTACTACAAGCAACTCTATGCACATAAACCAGTAAACCTGGAAGAAATGGATAAATTCCTGGAGACTTGCGCCCTCCCAAGCCTAAACCAGGAAGAAGTTGAAAGCTTGAACAGACCAATAACAAGGTCTGAAGTTGAGGCAGCATTTAATAGCCTTCCAACCAAAAAAGGTCCAAGTCCAGATGGGTTCACAGCTGAATTCTACCAGACATACAAAGAGGAGCTGGTACCATTCCTTCTGAAACTATTCCAAGCAATACAAAAAGAGGGAATCCTTCCCAAATCATTTTATGAGATCAACATCATCCTGATACCAAAACCAGGTAGAGACTCAACAAAAAAGAAAACTTCAGGCTGATATCCATGACGAACATAGATGCAAAAATCTTCAATACAATATCGGCAAACCAATTGCAACAGCACATCAAAAAGCTTATCCATCACGATCAAGTAGGTTTCATCCGGGGATGCAAGGCTGGTTTAACATACGCAAGTGTATAAATGTAATGCACCACATAAACAGAACCAAAGACAAAAACCATGATTATCTCAATAGATGCAGAGAAGACCTTTGACAAAATTCAACAGAGCTTTATGCTAAAAACTTTCAACAAACTAGGTATTGAAGGAATGTATCTCAAAATAATAAAAGCTATTTATGACAAACCCACAGCCAATATCATACAGAATGGGCAAAAACTGGAAGCATTCCCTTTGAAATCTGGCACAAGACAAGGATGCCCTCTCTTATCACTCCTATTCAATAGAGTACTGGAAGTTCTAGCCAGAGCAATTAGGAAAAAAAAATGCTATCCAATTAGGAAAGGAGGAAGCCAAATTGTCTATTCGCAGGTGACATGATTGTATATTTAGAAGTCCCTATTGTCTCAGCCCAAAATCTCCGTAAACTGATAAGCAACTTCAGCAAAGTCTCAGGATACAAAACCAATGTGCAAAAATCACAAGCATTCCTATACACCAATAACAGACTAATTGCCAAATCAAGAATGAAGTCCCATTCACAATTGCTACAAAGAGAATGAAATACCTAGGAATACAACTAACAAAGGACGTGAAGGACTTCTTCAAGGAGAACTACAAACCACTGCTCAAGGTAATAAGACAGGACACAAACAGATGGAAAACCATTCCATGCTCATGGTTAGAAAGAATCAATATTGTGAAAATGGCCATTCTGCCCATAGCAATTTACAGATTCAAAGCTATCCCCATCAAGCTACCAATGACCTTCTTCACAGAACTGGAAAAAACCACCTTAAACTTCATATGGAACCAAAAGAGAACCCACATAGCCAAGACATTCCTAAGCAAAAAGAACAAAGCTTGAGGCATCTTGCTACCTGACTTCAAACTATACTACAAGGCTACACTAATCAAAACAGCATGGTACTGGTACCAAAACAGAGATATAGACCAATGGAACAGAACAGAGGCCTTAGATATAATGCCACACATCTACAACCATCTGATCTTTGACAAACATGACAAAAGCAAGCAATGGGGAAAGATTCTCTGTTTAACAAATGGTGTTGGGAAAACTGGCTAGCCATGTACAGAAAGCTGAAACTGGACCCCTTCCTGACACCTAACACTAAAATTAACTCCAGATGGATTAAAGACTTAAACATAAGGCCTAACACCATAAAAACCCTAGAAGAAAACCTAGGTGAAACCATTCAGGACATAGGCATAGGCAAGGACTTCATGACTAAAACACCAAAAGCATTGGCAACAAAAGCCAAAATAGACAAATGGAATCTAATTAAACTCCAGAGCTTCTGCAGAGCAAAAGAAACAATCATTAGTGTGAACCAGCAACCAAGAAATGGGAATAAATTTTTGCTATCTACCCATCTGACAAAGGGCTAATATCCAGAATCTACAAAGAACTAAAACAGATTTGCAAGAAAAAAACAAACCCATTCAAAACTGGGTAAAGGATATGAACAGACATGTCTCAAAACAAGACATATATAAGGCCAACAAACCTATGAAAAAATGCTCATCATCACTCATCATCAGAGAAATGCAAATCAAAACCACATCAAGACACCACCTCATGCCAGTTAGAATGGTGATCATTAAAAAATCTGGAAACAACAGATGCTGGAGAGGATGTGGAGAAAAAGGAACATTTTTACACTGCTGGTGGGAGTGTAAATTAGTTCAACCATTGTGGAAGACAGTGTGGCGATTCCTCAAGGATCTAGAAATAGAAATTCCATTTGACCCAGCAATCCCAGTACTGCTTATATACCTAAAGGATTCTAAATCATCCTATTATAGAGATACATGCACACGTATGTTTATTGCAGCCCTTTTTACAATAGCAAAAAGACCTGGGAACCAACCCAACCCAAATGCCTACTGATGATAGACTGGACAAGGAAAATGTGGCACATATACACTATGGAATGCTACGCAGCCATAAAAAATGATGAGTCTGTGTTCTTTGTAGGGACATGGATGAAACTGGAAACCATCATTCTCGGCAAACTGACACAAGAACAGAAAACCAACACCACATGTTCTCACTCATAAGTGGGGGTTGAACAATGAGAACACATGGACACAGGGAGGGGAGCATCACACACTGGGATATTGGTGGGGGTCAGGGGAGGGACAGTGGGGGTGGGGGGGTTGGGAAGGGATATCATGGAGAGAAATGCCAGATATAGATGATGGGGGATGGAGGCAGCAAACCACATTGCCATATAAGTACCTATGCAATAATGCTGCATGATCTGCACATGTGCCCCAGAACCTAAAGTACAATAAAAATAAAAATAAAAAAAAGAAATCAGACATCCATTGTTATTATTTATAGAAAGATGTGTATTATACCACCAGTGACTCTCCTGTTTGAAGGCTACATTTGAAATTTCTTATATTTCTGTACTTCTTTGGGGGAAAAAAAGAGTATGTTTATTTCATTTGGACACTGAAAATTATATGAGTATTTCCCCCTTTTCTCTTTGCCTTTCCGGAGACTCAAAACAAAGCTTGAAACAGTTAACACAATATCACAGATCCTTAGATCATGCCTTTTTAGTGATGTTCCTCCCCTCATCTTAATCTTCTTCCCTTATTTATGTATTTCCAGCCCATGATCACCTATAAGTATCTTTATTCCTTAATCATTTTATAGTGTAAGTTTTTATCTTAAAAGCTTCAATCCTTATGGAATAAATTAGGAAGTAAACATTCAGAAACTGCATATATTAGAAGTGCATGGGGCTTTACATGATTTAATTGAGTCCTTCCAATGAGGCATGAGGTAGGTGTTCTATAAATGTGCAGTAACTACTCAAAGGCATATACCTAGAAAATGGCTAGCTGAGAATGAACTGTTATTTCTCTCACTCCATGCCCCATCGTCTTTCCATTAGAAAGACGTCTTCTCCGTCTGGAATGTTTAGATGGGTACCATTATGTCCTTCCAGATTCATGGATTCCTATGTTTTCAGTGAGGCCTCCATCAGTGGCCTGTGAAAGAAACCTGACTCTAACTAACTTAAGCACAACATGAACAAAAACAAAGCAAGGCAAAAATAGGAATCTACCGACTCAGATATGGGAAGTGGAGGTGGGATCTTCAGGTACAGAGTTCTGTATCCCTCCCTTAGCTCTGCTTCTTTCCACTTGACTTCAAATTCATCAAGGTTATCTTTACATGTCAGGAAACATAGACACAACAGCTTTAGACTTGCATGGCCTTCTAGCTCTTCATCCCAAGAGATAAAACAGACATGATGCTCACTGATATGGTTTGGATCTGTGTCCTCACCCAAATCTCAGGTTGAATTGTAATCCCCAATGTTGGAGGTGGGGCCTGGGGAGAGACGATTGGACCATGGGGGCAATTTCTCATGGTTTAACACCATCCACCTTGTGCTATCATGGTGAGAGTGAGTTATTTACTGCATTGGTAGAAGTGCTATAGGGTTGGGACACATCTTTTGCATTTATGTCACCAGCACATAGCACATACTAGTCGTCAAAAAGTATACATGAATTTGAAGGAGTAAGAGCGAAGAAGAGAAAGATGCCTTATTTAAGAAAGAAACCCATACCCAGATTACTTGTTTTCCTATATAACCAATGATTAAGGTAGGGCACTCTTAGTCAACAATAGCAAAACTATGTGCTTTCTGCTGTGTCCAAGAAGTGGCATTATTAGGCACATCTACTATCTGCTTTTGGATAAACTAGCTCTTTTTCTCCATGTCTACAGAGCAGGATCAGCCCCTTCCACTTCTTACCAACTGCACTGTTACTCATCTGGCTCCCATGAATGCTATCGCCACTCAGCTAGTGAGGAATTAGTAGTGACCTCCTAGGGTAACAGTGTCTAGTCCACTCATTTAATGAACTCATGGAATAGCCTCAGGGCATAGGTAGGTGTGAAGTTTTGACATTCAGTTAATTGTAACCTTCTGCCATCTATGCAAATTCTCCAGAGGAGCACTTCTCAAAATTTAATGATTATGGGTCACCTGGTGGCTATTAAAGCTCAGGTTCTGCATTAGCAGCTCTGGGAGAGGACTGAGATTCTGCATTTCTAACAGGTTCTCAAGGGATAACGTTTTTGCAGATCCTCAGACTATATATTGAATAGCAAGGTTTTAGGTAACTGGGTAGGCTTGATGAGAGAAGATGCAAGACTACTGTCACTTTCCCAGCAAGGAGTAAGTTGCAGTTATTAATATAAATTTTAAAAGTTCAGAAAATGTGTGGAGGCTGGTGCATTGAGGTGTTTCTTCTATAACCTACAACGCTATTGCCTGTTGTACCTCAATGAGAGCACTCACACAGACTCCCTTATGTTACTGTCCATGCAGTAAGTCATGTCTCTTTCACCTCAATAAGAACTCCAGGAAAAGTGCAGTTTATAATACCAGGCCTAGTGTCATGGCCCAATGAGCTGGAGGCCATTAGCCTTAGCAAACTAACACAGGAACAGAAAAACCAAATACCACATTCTCACTTATAAGTGGGAGCTGAATGATGAAAACACATGGACACATAGAGGGAAACAATAGACACTGAGGCTTTTCAGAGAATGGAGAGGGGGAGGAAAGAGAGGATCAGGAAAAATAACCGAGTACCAGGCTTAATACTGGGGTTCTGAAATAATCTATACAACAAACCCCCATGACACCAGTTTACCTGTGTAACAAACCTGCACTTGTACCCCTGAACTTAAAAGTTTAACAAAGGAAAAGGTGCTGATGAATTTGAACAGATTATTAGAAAATGAAAGGGACAATAGTGAGTCATAAGACAAAGGGAATTTCAGCAGAGGAACTGAATAACTGATACAGAAAAGGAAGAAAAGAATCAGGTGGAAGTGGGTCATGTATCTAACTTGAAGAGTAACTAGATTTATCTGAAACTCGGGGGAATTTGTTCAATAATTGAGCAACAGTTTACTATTGAGAATGGAGGAAAACATGCTGTCATAAATCATCCCTAGGTTCTTCAGTCAAATACTTTTAAATATATAGTATTATTGTGAATTATTATTCATATCGGAGGATCTGCAATTCTTGGCTATGGTTGGGACCATTGCTTGAAGTTACATGGTATACCACTTTTTCTTTTTGAACTTAACGTTAAACCTACAAATGTGAGAAAATGTCCTGTGTTTGGGGTTTTGGTTTTATCTCAGTTTAAATATAACTAAAGCAATAGGTTGAATGCTGTGTTATTATAACACTTGAATCACAGCAAAATATACCACTAATTTACCTGTCCTTCCTATATCCCCCAACTATATCCCCAGCAGAACCTCACTGTTCCTCAGATTGGTCATTACTAGATAAAAAGATGACAATGCAAACATATCAGCCACCTGAAGATTCTATTCACAGGGCAGGGATCGATAACACACGTGCATTAGGCTTCTCCAGAGAACAGAGCCAATAGGATAGAGGTAGAGACAGAGATATATAGATGTAGCTAACATAGGTTTACAGATAGATATAAATCTAGAGAGATACATATGGAGATTTATTATGAGGAATTGACATATATAATTATGGAGGCTGAGAAGTCCCAGAAACTACTGTCTATAATCTGGAGACTCAAGAAAGCTGGTGATGTAACTCAGTTGAAGTCTACATGTTGGAGAGCCAAAGCAGCCAGTGGTGTAAATCCCAGTCTAAGGATAAGTGAAGATGAAATGAGATGCTCAAGCAATGAGGTAGATAAAAAGGAGTGACTTTCTTCCCTTCCTCTGCCTTTTGTTCTATTTAGGCCCTCAGCGGATTGGATACTGTCCACCCATATTGGGGAGGACCATCTATTTTACTGAGTTTACCAATTCAAATGCTAATCTCACAGACATACCTAGAAATAATATTTAATCTGGGCACCCTGTAGCCCAGTCAAGTTGACATACAAAATTAACCATCACAACATGGGACACTTCTCAAAGATATCTCCCTGTCACTGTCTGTCTTAATTTTAGATGAGTGTATTTTGTAAATTTGCCTCTAGATCTTTATGGCTATACTCACAGTTGGATTTTCATCTTATTTACAGATAGGCATCTTGAGACACATCCACTTATTATTCAATGTGAGTTGCCAGCAGACCAGATAACATGATTCCTAGCAGCACTAGTGTGATGCCTAGTTAGGCTTCTTTAGGTCTCTTCTAATAGGGGTAATCTCAAGAGCATTAGAATTTTAACCATATGTGCATACCCACGCTGCCTGCCACTGCCGGGAAGTGCTGACCAACCCTCTCAGACTCCCCTTCCTCCTGGGGTGAGGGGAGTCTCTCTTTTCTGAATCTATGATTTTCACCTGTCAGAATCTAAATAGGACAATTACTCAAATCAGCATAAGCTCAAAATGTTGATGACTAAAACTGAATCCAGCAGCACCACTCTACCAAGCTCACATTAGACCAAGCATGGGAGGCAGCTTGCCTTCTCAAATGTAAACATTGGTCAAGCTTATGCATTTAAACATAGAGAGCAGAGGCTTTGATATGAGGACAAGTCTGGCAAAGGTCATATAGAAATGATAGTGGATGGTCAGGGGTGGAGAGGGCATGGTGGTGGTGGGGAGAGTGCCAATGAGCTCACTGAGAAACAAGAACCAATTGAGTCTTTATTATGTGGCCAGGCCATTGTCATAGGTTTGGGAACAAAACCTGCAATCAAGGTGCCCTTAGGTTAGCTCTGTTGATTCAGAGGGGATTTAAGGTCCTGGCATGAATCCTTACCTGGCAAGCAATCTGATGGAGCAGCAGCCTGGGGAATCAGACAAGTTTAGGTTCCAGCTCTGTCTATCACTAGCTGTTTAACAGTGGGAGAGGAACTTGTCTCTTCCAAGCCTTAGTATTCTCATCTGCAATGTGCATAAAATACTAACTGATTATATAAGGAGCTTGTAAGGATTCCACATGTTAGCATGGTGAAGTATGTGCCTCACAGTAGGAGCTCAGTAATCACGGCTGCCGTTCCTCTGAAGGGCCAGGCATTATGACCTCGAGCATGTGCTTATTCCACTCCCAACAGTCAGTCTCACTCAAGAGGAGGGAATCAATTGCAGATTCCTAGGGGAGTCAAGACCTCAGGCTTGAACTGTTAGCCAGTCCGACCTCTACATCAGCCATCTAAAATATGAGAACCATTGGGTTACGATATGGAGACCATAGTTGGACAATTATTGGTGCTGAAATTATTTTAAGTCAGATGTTCTATTCCAATGGCTTATAGAGAGTACTACATGGGACACACACAAAAGATTAGAGATTTTGCAAATGCTGTTATCTATTGGAAGTTTTATATTTATGGTATTCTTATATTTTAGTTTCAAAATCAATAATCTAGGGCTCAGAAACATATTCCCATAAAAAGACTTTTTAAAAGGTTGGTTAGATTTCCAGGAATATTTGCTAAATCCTCGAGGTAGCTGAAAGGTAGCACTTTTAATTTGCATTGTTATAGGTTAAAAGGACTTTTTTTTGGATATGATATTAAAGAATCAAAAGGGAACATGACATTAAAGGCAAACAAATACTAAAGTAAATACCAATGTACCCAGAATAAGAAGTAAAGCCTTCTGGAGGTCTCTAGTTAATTACTCAAGTCACACATCTGGCATTTTAGTTATGAAAAGGAAGGAATAGCTCATGGGTGGGGGTCAAGCAATGGTGGGTGGTACCATGGGCATCCACCCACTCAGCTTCTGGGAACTATTTTCCCCTGGGAACAGTTGGTAAAGTTAGTCAAGTGGATACATTTAAAGACCCCTTTAAAAAGGAAGAACTGTCACATGGACCCCTAATGTGAGCTTATTTTACAGATACTTAGATAATATAAAAATATAATGATATTTATTATCTGCTGTGATATTATAAAGAACACTTAAATTAGAAATTAAACCTAGCAAACCAACATAATTAACATTAATTAATGAAGTATGATATTTTGTTAAATGAAATTGCCACTTGCAGTGTGAACACATACTGTTTGTGTGTTCTTTCTATCGACACTGGTTGTCTGCTAGTGGCTCTGGGGCAAGAGAAGACTCACAAACACGGAGACTCCAGGGAAGGCACAGATGAGAGAGACTCCAAGACCTCATCTTTTGAATGGCCTTCTGAGTGAGGCAGCCTAGCCCTCGCTAGGGCAGAGTCATCGCCACGAGCCCACCGACTTCACAGATACTCATAAAACTTTTCATATGGAGGTCACCAAAGGGAGAACAGGAGTTTTCACAGTTCAGCCTTTTGAGGCAAAAAGAACAGCCTTCCTGCCTGTTCAGAGGAAAACCGCTGCATAAAAGGGTTCAAGCCTGGTCAGAACACCTGCTAGGTTCTAGTACGCTCAGCTAGGAGGCCAGCCAGACCTGCACCGCCCAATACACTGGCTACTGAGAGCTTCAAAATGGGACTGGCCTGAATCGAGACAGGCTATAAGTGTAAAACAAATACTGAGTTTCAAAGACTTAGTATGAAAAAAAGACTATAAAAGTTTCAGGAATAATTTTTCTATAGATTACATGCTGAAATAACATTTTTAGATATATTGTATAGTAAAATACAGTATGTTATCAAAACTTTACCTGTTTCTTTGTACAGTTTTTAATGTGGCTGCTAAAAAGACTTAAAGTTACATATATATATTCTATATCTACTGGACGGTGCTTCTCTGCGCATTACTTGATTTCTCTCTTTCTAATCCATCAGTGAATCCCAGGGTTCTCCAGAGAAACAGAAGCAGCAGGATGTATGTGCACACACACGGGCTGGGGGAGACAGGACAGGGAGAGGAGAGGGAGGGAACAAGAGAGAATGAGAGAGAGATAATTTAAATAATTGGTTCATGCCATTCTAAAGATGCAAGACAGGTGAGACCAGCAGGCTGGAGACCCGGGATAGAGTCATAGTTCAAGTCCAAAGGCAGTTTGCTGGCAGAATCCCTTTTAGCTCAGAGGAGGTTGGTCAGTCTTTGCTCAACCAAGGAAGCCAACTGATTGGCTAATACCCACTCACATGATGGAGGATAATCTACTTTTAAGTACACCCATTTAAACATAAATCTCATCCAAAACACACTTTCACAGAATCATCTCGGATAATGCATGGCCAAATATCTTGGCACTGTGGCCCAGCCAAGTTAACATAAAATTAACCACCATAGCTCTGTTATATCCTGAACTCTGCCATCTCCTTCCCTCCTCACTGTGGCCACCTTAGTCTAAGCCATGATTTCTCACATCTGGACAGATACAAGAGTCTTCCAAATGACTCCCGAAGTCTGTTTTTACAGAACTGGCAGTATGGTCATCTCAAAGACTTCACATCATGTCTCTCTTGCTCAACCTCCATCAATGGCTTCCTATTGCTGTTGGTATAAATGACAAACATGTTGCCTTGGGATCCCACATGATCTGGCTCCTGTCTCTCTCTCTTCTCCCCTGAGTTCACAAGCTCCTCTTCTTCAAGATCTAGCTGTATTTGCCCTCTCTTGGCTTCTCAAAACAAACAACAGAACAATCTGGCTCTACTTCAAGGCCTTTGCATGAGTAGCTCTCTTTGTCTAGAAATCCTTTCTCCCTGATATTCACATGATGGCTTCTTCTTGTTGTAAAGATCATTATTTAAATATCACCTCCTCAGAAAGGCTGTCCTCGACCACCCAATTAAAGCAGGCAAACTCGATCATACCCTTGGGATA
Source organism: Cebus imitator (assembly GCF_001604975.1). NCBI lineage: Eukaryota > Metazoa > Chordata > Mammalia > Primates > Cebidae > Cebus > Cebus imitator. The sequence goes on from NW_016107363.1 coordinate 5,543,185, forward strand.
TATTTTCTTTGTTTCACCTATGTCTTTAAAATTATTTCATATATTCACTTGTTTGCTCTATTTGTCCCACCCAAGACTATGAATCTTATCAGACCAAGGCCTTGATAGTATGGTTTGTGGATAATGCTATAGTCCTAGCACCTAATTTATAGTAGGACATCTGTATATATGCATTCAACGAAGAAAGTTATCTTTGGTAGAATTAATGCTATTTCATCCTATACATTGAAGAAGGGCTAGAAATTCACCTCTGTGGTCGAAAAGCACAATGAACATCTCTTCTTATCCAATCAAAGGGAAATTGCCTCATAAAGGTCATTCAAACCTCTTCCTGTTGGAAGTATCTGATATTTATTTTCAGAGCTAAAATAAGACTAGGAGGCAGAGGCAGTCTTTAAATAAATGAATCACAATTAAGGCTGGAGTCTTTTCAAAAAGAGACCAGATCCTGCCTTCTTATATTAACCACACATAAGGTTCTCCCCTGGGATGTTACGGTGGCCATGGAACAATAATACACTTATCAACAGTTCTTCAAGAGCAGGTTCCTGAATTTTCCCAAAAATTGGACCTAAAGTCATCCCTCCTACTTTTAGATATACCCAGTTAATATGAACATGGGTAAAAATGTGATTAAGAATGTAAGATTTCAAATCTGTTGTATTTTATAATTATGAAGTCGGTAAATATTGGTATACTGGGAGTCAACGACAATGTAGACAACATAGGTCTTCTTATAGCCCCCATTTTACTTATGATTTTTGTGTTTGAAAGGCAATGAAATAATTTTAACAAATATTAAGCAGCATAGATAAAGTTTACATAAACTTTTTTTATGCAAACCTTATAAACCTTGACCCTTCTAAACATTTTTGCATTTGACAAGCTGCCTCAGGCTAGTCTCCCAGACCCAAACCCTTGACAGTAGGTGTTTATCCTCTTTAGCATCAGGGGATTAGATGGGAATATTTTAGAACCATTAATGCAGCGATTCAGCCCGCACTGTGGCTGGTCTCTCACTAGTGAGCCATGTAGTCTTCCAGTGTGGGAACGAGGTTGAAAAGTCTGACAAATATAGAAAGCAATGTGGTTCATCTCTGAAATGGCAAATCAATTCTATTTTTGGGTCAGAAATGAGAAATAAGTATCTCTATGTGCCACTCTAAATATTCAGGTCACTAAAATACAGAAGTTCTAGATCTACCTCCACCCCATCTGTTTAAAAACCCCACAAACACAAATCACAAAAATATATAAAACAAATAATAAGGTCATCAAAAGGCAGACTGATATGGTTGTCAGGGGTTCCCCGGCAACCGGAGGGTATGAGGACTTACGTAATGGATACAGAGCTTCCATTTTATGAGATGAAAGAGTTCAGGTGATTGGGCACACAGCAACGCAAACGCACTTACCACTCCTGAACTGTACACTTAGAAATGGCAAATTTTATGTATGTATTTTACCACAATTTTTTTCAAAATGATCTTGAGATATCAAAACTCAAGTTCTGCAGTTTTAGTCTTCAAGTAAAGAAGCTGCACATAGAAGCTTCTGGTCCCTGGGAAAACACATAACGTGATATCATGTGTCAGTTGGCTGGAATGCCTTAGACCAGTGAGAATCTTCACCAAAGGGGCAGGCACTTTGGCTTGGAACCATCTATTGCCTGCCTGCCTTGGAAGCGTCCGGTCTAGGCATGACCAGATCCTGCCTCCTTCCACTTACTTCTATCCTTTGGAATCTAAGGCCTATATCCTCCTCCCTCACTTTTTCATGGATTAACCCTGAATAGCAATGGCTGCACAGTGAAGCTCATTACCTGCTGGGGCTGTGCTAGAAGCTGGCACGTCCGCTCAGGGGTCCTCACCAATTCTGGGAAGTGGGTACTGTTCTTCCTCCCATTTTATGACTTAAGAACACTGAGCCTTTGTAATGACAATTATTGATCTGCATACGCCTACATATTCCTCTTTCCAGGGAGAGCCACACATAAAGGAATGAGAAAGCAAGGGAATCTCTCCTCTCTGCCCGTTCACCTACAGTCTTCAGGGTTTGTGGAGCATGCCCAGAAATCCCAGCAATTATTTCATCCTCTTCACTATAAGCAACATTTTTTCTGCATGAAATGCACTCCATCTGGGATCAAACAGGGATTTATAAAAGCAACCTTTTTGTCTTCACACAAAAGAGAGAGGCTAAGAGTGAAACTGTGGTGAGGTTTGGTGCTCAACAGAAGGCTCTGGAAGGAGTCGAGTGCAGTTAGATATAAATAACGTCGTTAAAGCCAGGATGTGGTTTGGTGACATAGCTAATTCTGACTCAGGTTGCTTTGGCAGAACAGCTTTCAACTGTTACAAGTGATTTCACAAACCCTTGAACTGCACAGTTATTTCACACCTGCAGAGGTAATGAATGCCTTTTGAGAACATTTGTAAAGTTGGTTGGCAAAAGTCAAAGAAACCCGTGGAACACAAGCTCTCCAGAGGCCTTGTTCCTGTTCTGCATGTGCTGTGCCTCAGTGAATAGAGGGAGGCTGTCAAATGGAGTGACTACAAGTTCACAAACAAACTGTCTTCTTTACCAGTGCCTCAGTATGCCTCAATCTTATCAGAATGTATATACAAAAATGAAAGAGCCTCAGATTTCACGGCAGTGGCAAGACACAGGGCTGAATGTTCTGCTGCAGACGTGGGGCCCCTGCTGATAGACTGTCATATCATCTAGAACATAAGCAAACAATGTACAAATGCCTTGTGTATACTTGTTAGAATTCATGCCAGGAATTTACCTCCCGGGTATGTATGTAAAGTGTCCGTGTTTCAGGGAGTAGAGATTTCTGATCTCTCCCTCTCCTGCTACTTCCTATCCGTCTTTTAATTCAGAAGCTGTAAGCATCCAAATACAGAGAAACCGGTATCCCACTTTGCATATTCTGAGAAAAAAAGAAGCCCAAACATAATTCAGAAATTCATAATAAGCATGGTCACAAATAAGGTTTTAAAAGTCATTTCTTGTGAACATTTCATGGTGGTGAATTCCTCCGTATATAAAAGGACTATGTCCCATAGGAATTTGTTAGTAGTCTAAGAAGGATTCTATGAATAAATTATACAAACTGTGGAAAATGTGTCCAAAAGGATAGAACTAGTTGCTCAAAAATTCTGGTAAATAGAGTTAAATTATGTGCATTATGTATGGATTACCAATTCAGAGGGAATTCATTTATTCAGAAAATGTTTATTGCTAGGCACACCCAGTATAGAGAGATGAACACCACAGTTCTGGTTCCTGCCTCATGGAGTTTACCATCTAGTTGGAAAGGTGGTTGGTAAACAGACAAACATAAAAACAAACATGGACAGCGCTAAGATACAGAAAAGTAATGGGAAGAGATTCAGAGCCCGTTCTTGGTCTGAAACCTGCAAATTTTCTCACTGATTGCTTAATGTTTTATAGGACTCTTTAGGGTGTAGCAGGGACCTGAAGTGTCTTTAGATTAATAGTCATTGTTCTAAGTGGCAGTGAATAGAGAATTCCAGGTAATAAGTGATCAGATACTTACAATGTCAAATCATCCTAACCAAATACCTTCCACAGAAGTATCTGGAGAGGCAGGTGAGATAATGTAAAAAGTGAGCTTGGGTGACAGGCAGACCTGGATCTGAATTCCACCTCCACTATCCATCATTTGGGTGACCTTGGGCAAGGAACTTGAACTGTCTAGGCCTAGGGTGTTAAAGGGGAAAACTTTACCTGTATCAGACAGTTCTTGTCAGAAATAGCTAATAAGTCATACAGTATCTGTCCAATTCGGGTCACACAAAGTAGATGTTTAAAGAGGCAGTTGTAATTGTTATTGAGGAAATTCAGTCTCTCCCTCTTACAGAGGGGCAGCCCCAAGTATGGCCATGGCTTCCATGAAGACAGGCTCTTTCTGGAAAGCCAGAATAGGGATTCTTCTTGTCCTCCCTGCCCTCCTCCCTGCTCTCCCTAGAAATGAAGGTATATCTAGTCACCCAAGATGAAAGACCCCAAGCAATCCCACCAACTAATACTTTTCTGCCCTCCAGTACTTTTAAAAACAGTTACTTCTACAACATCCCCTGGGTTATAAATTACATGCCTTTGATCAAGATAAAAAGATGAGTCATTACATTAATGTGTCTGTTGGAAATTGTCTCAGAGCAGGAATGATAGTCTATTTTTTTTTTTTTTTCTGATACAGAGTTTCACTCTTGTTGCCCAGGCTGGAGCACAATGGTGTGATCTTGGCTCACTACAACCTCTGCCTCCCGGGTTCAAGTGATTCTCCTGCCTCAGCCTCTCAAGTAGCTGGGGTTACAGGCATGTATCCCCACAGCCAGCTGGGTTTTTTTTTTTTGTATTTTTAGTAGAGACGGGGTTTCTCCACGTTGGCCTGGATGGTCTCGAAATCCTGACCTCAGGTGATCCGCCTGCCTTGGCCTCCCAAAGTGCTGGGATCACAGGTATGAGCCACTGCACCCAGCCAATAGTCTATTTTTAATAAAGCTTACAATCACCACCATCCCTAAATTGGGTCTCTGGTGTTATGTACACACAATAGACTCCATGCAGTAAATATCTATTGAGAACCTACATAATCCTCTGTGTTTATAGCCCAGTTCTAAAATGTACAAGAAAATATTTCACTTACAGAATCTTAGTGAAGCATACATATGAGTTTCTCGGTGGACTTGTTTTCAGGCTGTGGCAGTTCCTGTTGGCTCAGAACCCCTTCCAGCTCCTTCCACAGCTCCTCCTCTGGTGTGTTTACTGTGCATCTTCCTTCCAGCTTGTTTGTAATCACAGCCCTGGCACTTAGAAGATGTTCCACATGAGTTGAAGCCAGATGGTCCCAAGCAAAGATGAATCTTGCCTTTTAGAGGCCAGATGTCTATCCTTCCATAGGCTGATAGCCACTCCCCTCACAACCACCACGGATACATACTGAGCACTTATTTTGTGATGGGCACCATGACGAACCTGTGTAGGTAGTATTTTGACTCCTCACAACCCTCTGAGAAGAGTATATGGAGAGAACAAACCCATTTTACAGTGGAGGAAATTGAGGCTCAGAGGTGCTGTGTTTGCTGAAAGTAGGTAATCAGAGTTGTGATTATAGCCTCACTTGCCTTTTAACCATTCTCCTCTACTGCCCCTCATGGATGCCATCCCCCAGGGAAGGATGTTCTTAACAACTAGGGCACTTTCCTCCCAAATTGTAAACCAGTGGCTGCTACACAATTATGTGCATGTATAAGTAAATCATTGATGGGGACTCTGCAGCTCATAGCTCTCTTGAAAAGGGTTTAGTCTCAAAGAGTTTCTATAGTTTTCTTTGGGTAGTAATCTCCCTGGAGACAGGAACCAGGTTATTTTATGTATCACCATCTATTCAGCACCTAGCATGCACCCAATACTTTATAGGTTTAATCATTATGTGTAAATTGAATGAATGAATGTGTGGGACTTTGGTATAATCCAGGAGAAAAGTCGTGATTATAAAACAAGCTAGAAAAGGATGAGCTTCACAGAGTAAGGGCCACAGGGTGTCAGAGATGGGCTAAAGAGGCCAAAGGTCTATGTGCAAGGTGAGGCTCAGCCAGGGGCCTGGGCAAGTATAGGTACAGGGGAACCACAAGGGTAACACACTGATCCAGGGGCTAGTAAAGGCAGAGCTGTCACCATTTACAGGCCTGAATGGACAAGGGGAGAGTTTAAGAACAAACCATCTTCAAATGAGCATCAATCTTTGGTTAGGGGATACTGTCAGGCTGCGGTGACCCTGCAGGGAGGGAGCCAGGGAACAAAGCCCTGGATCCATTGCTTCCCTCCTTCCTAGACTCTGCTGGGCTCCCATAGGCTGAGGCCAAATGGAAACCAGAAAGTAACTAACTCACTGACCTGTCCACGGACTCAGCGTCCTGGGCAGAGAGCGAGAAGAAGGGAGAAAAATGGATCTGGAGGGACAAACAGACAGTCACTGAATCATCACCCACCTTTGTAAACACAGGGAAATCAGGCTTCAGGCTTTAAGCCTCAGGCAATACTATCTTGCTGGAAGATAATACTTTTGTTTTCATTGCATTTATTTTTATAGTTAGTTTCTATTATGATAGATGGCACTGGTTTTCCATTTTCATAGAGATAAAGTTTCCCTTTAGAATACATTTAAGATTTTTTTTTAAGTGAGCCTATTTAAAGATAAATATGAAGTAAACCACAGCACAGATGGAAAGGGAAAATAGCAAAGATAATCGAGGTGGCATGACTAATGCTTGGGAAAGACTCATAGAAAACAGGGAGCTATGGACAGGTTTTGAACAGGAGAGCGATAGGATCAAGGCTCTGCTCTGGGAAGCTGAATGTAGCTGCAGCATATACAATAGAAAGCAGAGCGATGGGAGGTAGCGAGGCCATAAGCAGTGCCCATGGGGCTGGAGAGGTGGGGATGCAGGGGAGAGGATTGCAGGAGAGAGTAGAATCAACAATATTTAGTCATTCATTGCATGGAGGGTAAGCAAGATCCAAAGCAAAAGATAATAACTGCTGCCCAAATTGCCTTTAAAAACATCTATTTCCAGGAATATTAGAACTGATGCAGGAAATAATGCTACAGCAATCAAGGCCTGCTAACAGGAAGAGCGCTTATGCCATTCATCTCCTGCGAGGCCGTCCGTGATGAAAGGAAAACACATTTATGTAATGTATGCCTACGCCTGATGTTTCTCCAGACAGCTGAGTTTGTTTTTCAGATTTGTAGCAGAAAATTTGGGAAGGTCAACCAGGCTTGGCATGGAACATCAGGAGGGCAATTTTCACGCCTTTGATCAGCACCATAGAGGATTTTATAATGTTTTTATAGTACATAGATACTTTGGTTATTTATTTAGAGCTCTGAAATAAGTCAGGAGATCTATTTCCTGAAAATCTATTTAGTTAGAAAAATGAAGTCAAATAGACATAAGTGTCACACAAAAATAATTTGCAACTAGAGGTTAGAAATATTAAGAGCGTGACAAGATTGAAACAAAGCTTTGGCCCAGAAAGCATTCTGAAACTATTTGTTCACCTTATCTTGGACTTAAAAAAAAGTTACATACCCACACAAAAATGAATTTCTAGACCATGTCTCACTAATATAAAAATTGCTTTCAATTAAATGCTCAAGTTCTGGTTCCCTGAGAGTTTTAACTACCATGTTTTCAAATGAACCAGTGATTCACAGGCAATGAGGGAAGGAGAGACTGATCAGTTGATCAAGTCCATCCCAGAAGATATCCAGGCAAGTGTTCACTGCAGTTTATTTTCAATCACTTTGTTCCGTTCTGGTTTAAAATGACTCTAGTAATGGGACTCTTCATCAATCTAAGAGGCCCATGGGAGTCCTTTCTCAGTCTAAGAGTCCTCATTTTAGGAAAAATATTCAGATATAAAGTCTTGTTGTACCACTTGCCTCTCCCAGTGGAACCCCTCTTTTTCCCTGCATTCAGGCCCGTCAGCCCCTCCAGTTGCCAGGAAGTAGCAGTATCTTTTCTCATCAGTTACTCTTTCCTTCTCCTTCATCGTTTTTTATTTTTTTTCATCTCAAGATTTCTGTGCTTTTGCCTGCTTCTTTGTGATAGTTCCGTATCAGCACAGGAGCTGAAGGCTTCTGACAAGGCTGCATTTCAATGGAGGCCCTCAAAGCTTGGCTACGTGCCCTCACGGCCTTCAGCTCAGTCCAGAATGACACTTCCGGAATCCTGAGCATTTCAGATCTGGGCTAATCTTCTGAGTGACCAGATACTTGCCTGGTGGCCAGGGCCTGCCATATAATCTGCCTATGACCAATACTCAATAAAGAGTTGTGGTCAGTGTGGTAGGAGTGTATATTTTCGCACATTCAGAAGCAGGAAAAAGAATGCAGAATCAGGAATTATCCGATTCCGCACAAAACCACTCAGCCTCATCTCAATTTCCACGTTTGCTAAAAGAAGGAGCTGGACTGCATGGCATCTCAGGGTAATTTATGCATTAAGACTCTAGAGCACAATTCCAATTTGAAGAAGTAACAGCAATACCTTCTATCTAGGGGTGCCAGATTTAGGCACCCAATGAAAACACAGGATGCCCAGTTAAATTTGAATTTCAGAGAAGTGAATGTCATAGTATCATATACATGCAGTATGTGGGACATACTTATCCTAAAAAATGATTGTTTATCAGAGATCAAATTTAGATGAATGTCCTGTTTTTTCTCTGGCAATCCTACCCTCCCTTCCACATTCAAATTGTTTTGGTTCAGGGATGGCCTCTAGACAGCTGAGTGGTTGTGTGATCCTCATAACCTCTTACCCCATGGTCCTAATACAGCTTCCAAGACTTGGCTGAAGCTTGTCAGATATTTCCAAATATGTGCATGCTTACTTGCTTCTCAATGCTTCTTAGCAGTCCAAATATGATCCAATGAGTGAAAATATTTTGAGAAGTACTATGCATGTGCATTAATATTAATCACAAAAATCTGCACTAAAATGTGAAGAAAAAAGTGGTAATAATACACTGCAGTTCTGTACAACTAAAACCCAGTCTTTCTTTTGGGATTCTAGCACTCTCCACAACAGGCCCCGACATTTCAGCTGTAACAGCAATAAAACCACTCATTTACCTGTTGACTATTTCCTGGGTGTCAGGCACTGTGCTGGGAACTTTACATGCATTACATCATTTAATCATCAAACACTCCTATCAAAATGAAACTATACTACCCTCATTTTACAGATGAAAAGATAGGCCCAAGAGGCAAAGCACTTATTTGAGTTCCCACAGCTCATCTAAAAGAATAGAGTGGCCACAAAAGGATTTTCACAGGCCCTGACAAAGTGATTTTAAAATTTATATCTGAAAGCAAAGGCCTACATATATCAAGAAACTCCCAAGAGAGAAACAAGCCAGGAGACTTTCCTCAGCAGATAACAGGACTTATTTTAAAGCTGTAATAATTAAGACAGTGTGGTATTTGGAAAAAGGCAAACAGAGACAAATGGAACAGAAGACAGAGTGTGAAAACACACCCATGCCTGTCGTGGAAACTTGGCTCATGACAGGGCTCCGTGCAGAGCTGTGGACCAAGAAGGAGCAATTCAACAGCGTGCTCAGCAGTGTGTTATCCACACAGACAGTTGAAATTAAAGCTCTCCTCAAATGATACCCAAAGTACAAGTCCATATGGATAGAGACCCTAAGCATAAAAGACAAAACCTTCAAACTTCTGGACAAAAGACAATATTTTCATCACTTCAGTATACAGAAGTTTTTCTAAAGCACATCACAAAAAAGGCACTAAGAAAGACAATTCAAATAAGGCTATGTTCAAATGAAGCACTCCTGCACGTAAAAAGAAGCCACAAAGAAGTGAAAACACAAGCTACAATTTAGAAGAAAATCTAATCGTCAAAGGAGAATGCTCTAGACATGTGCTGATCAATACAGTAGCCATGTGGATGGTGAGCAACTGAACTGTGGCTGGCACACAATAAGACCTGTCATGAGTATAACATACACATTAAATTTGAAAGACATTAATAATTTTAGATTATTTTAGGTACATTTGGATAATGTTCAGTGACATAAAATAATGAATTATTAAAACCAGTTCTACCAGTTTCTTTTACTTTTTTAATGTAGCTACTAGGAAATTTTAAATTATATGTGGCTTGCATTATATTTCTGTTGGACAGCAAGGATCTAGAATATGTAAAGAGTTCCTGTGAGTGAATAATGAAGAATAAGACAATATAAGAAAAATGAAACAGTTAATGGAAAGGCTTTCTACAAAAGAAGAAACATATATATCCAACTTGAGAAGGTACTCAAGCTTAAGAGCAATCTAAACTATTTGCATACTACCATTGCAATAAAGTATCCTTTGTACCATCAGTTAGGAAACCATAATAAATTCAACAATATCCAACACTGGCAAGAGTATGAAGCAATGGAAACTCTCACTCACTGATGGTGGGAATAAAAACTGGTACAACTACTTCAGAAAACAATTTGGCATTGGGTAGTAAAACTGAATACATATACAACCTGTGAGCTGGCAAACTCATTCCTAGATATATTCCTGAGAGAACTCCTGCACACGTGCGACACAAGACATGCAGAGCACTGCTGAAACTAACAATGACCTTGGTTTCCACCAACAATGGAGTAACCCAACTTGGTATATTTATATGATGAAAAGCTATACAGGATGTTAAAAAAGAATGAACTGGCGCTACACATAGCTGTACAGTTTTAGAGCTATGTAGAGATAGGTATCTCTTAAAATGATTACATAAAATTCAGAGGGTCCCCTTGCTGGGAGGGAGGGACACAGCATGCCAGGGGAAGGATTTCAGAACAGAATCCGTGGGAACAGAATGCATGGGTCATATTCTAGTTCTTAAATCGGCTGGTAGGTCCACAGGTGCTTGTATTTTTGTGGGGTTTTTTTTTTTTTTATTAATTTATTTGATTTTAAGTTCCGGGATACATGTGTAGAATGTACAGGTTTGTTACATAGGTAAACATTTTTTCTAAATTAAACTGTAAATATAAATTGTAAATGCTTGTTTTAAAGTATGACATTTCACAGTTTGAAGAGTTTAAAAAAGAAAAAACTGTCTTGTGTATTTGTGTGATATTACATTCCACCAGAAAAGTTGCCTTTCATTTGACTTTTAATGATGACATCTTTCAGTTCTGGTCTGTCTTCTTCAACTGGGCTTTTCCTCATATCCCATCAGATGAGATCTCCAGATTCATAGATCACATCCACATATATATACAAGCACAATATAAACAGCATACTTGGAAAACCAATAAAAGGGGCCTTCCTGTTCTTCTGCCTTGGCTCATTTCACTCACTTTCCCTGAGGACAGCAGAGACCTAAGGGAAACAAGGCCCCATTCCCATATGGTTGCTGAGCTTACAAGCCCTGTGGAGTGAGAAATGTGGAGGAGCTCAGCATCATGTCTTCACTCTCCATCATCCTCAGTCCAATCCTCTTTGCCTTCCCTATTTGAGCTTTTGTCACAGTTAAGGAGCAGTAGTTGGAGATGCCTTGAAAAAGAATTGCAGCCTCTTCTTGCCTGTCATCTTAGAGAAGTACAAGAAAATAAAAGGGCACAGACTTACTGACATATGCCTGGAGTGGCCAGGTTCCCATAGATGATTCTATGGCTCCCGACCCATAGTGAGGCAACCGTCAGAAAAGTAAGTTTAATCAATCTGATAACTGGACCTACATACTGGGTCCAAACACAATTATAAGATTTTTTTTCTCAAAAGAGTTCAAACCATTCTAGAGGATATTTTCCCCAAGTTTTATTTATCCTTTCCCCTTAAAAATGCCAAATTGAATCCACCAATGGAAATGTTCTGAGTATCAAGTCTGCTCATCTTTCATAGATTAGAACAAAAATAAACCTATACTAATAGTTGAGCTCTCGGGTTCACTGCAGCATTATTCATAGCCAAGATATGGAAACAACCTAAGTGTCCATTGCCAGATGAAATGGATAAAGAAAATACGGTACATCTACACAATTGAATACTATTCAGCCTTTGAAAAGAAGGAAAACCTGCCATTTGTAGCAAGGATGAACCTGGAGGAAGTTATGCTAAGTGAAATAAGCCAGGCACAGAAAGGCAAATACTGCATGATCTTACTCATATGTAGAACCTTAAGAAAAAAAAAAAGTAGAAAGTAGAGCTCATGGTAACAGTAGAATTACAGTTACTAGGGACTGGAGCGAGAGGAAAGGGGAGATGTTGGTCAAAAAGTATAAACTTTCACTTACAAGTTATAACATGGAGATTAGAGTTAATAATGTATGTTTGAAATTTGCTGAGAGTAGACCTCAAGTGTTCTAACCACACACACACAAACGGCAGCTATGAGAGGTGATAGACGTGTTAATTAGCTTGATAGTGGTAATCATTTTACAATGTATACATATATCAAAACATCACGTTGGCCATCATAAATTACCCTATTTTTGTTTGCTAATTGTATCTCAGTAAAAGTGGAAAAACATAAGCCTGTATCAGTTTCATGGGGTTTGTGTTATTTATTTTTTTAAATTCTGGCACCTGCAGCACTTGTGAACCATCTTTGTCTTAAAAATAATATTCATTCCAACTGAGGGCACCTGAGGGTTTTCCTGAGCAAAATTACTCTTAGTAAGCAGAGCTTGTGGGGTCTGCTAACCCCATCGATCCTAGGCAGCCTCCGCCGCCACAGGACCCTGGGCTCTGTCTTCTCTGGGTGAGCCCCAACTCCAGGACATGAGGAATCAATACACAAACCGTTATTCTCACAGTGGAGCGGAACAATTACTAAAATCTATTTGCCAGTAAATGTGCCTTGTCTTGTAAATCATTGGGTCGTTAACCTTAACAATTGCAATGTGCCGTCTCTATCCAATTCAATTAAAGTACAGACCAAGGTAATACTTAAGAATACGTTTCAGGCAAGGGAATATACTATTATAGTATTATATCCTCATAAATTAAATAATACATTTATTCTCCTTCTTGGAAAATGAACACTGCCTGATAAACACAGGGCAGAAAAGAAACAAAGGCAACGATTTTAATTAATAACTCAATAGGACTAGGCGGGAGAAGAGAACTGGAATTTGAAGACAGAAGCAAGTCACCCAAGCCACTGCTCCCTGCCTCCAGCATTGCTGCAGAATTTCTGCTTGGAGCACATGACGCACTCAAACAAACCCTTAGTGCCTTGAGCTGTACCTTGTGAAATGGAGAAACCTGGGTTGTACCACCGGGCAAAAACAGTTCACTGCTTATTCCCCATCTGACGCTACTGTAGCTAAAAAGTTTGATGCCCGCAAGTAGAAAGCTCTAGGGTCCCAGCACTGATTCTCTGCAGTCAGGGAGGAGTCCCTCTATTTCACATGCATTTTGAGAGCAAGTCAAAGAAAGCTCCCCTTGGAGTGTCCTGTTTTCTTTCTGTTTCCTGTTTCAGGGGTAAGTGCAGGGTAAGCATGAAAACATAACAGGGAACATGTCTCAAGATTTATGGCATCTGTCATGAGATTAGGTAACATAATCTGTGTATTCCTGTTCTTCCCAAGAGGCTCAAAATGAGGCTGCTCTTCCAACTTCTTCCTCCCAGAATTCCTCCCACCTAGGCCACTTTCTAATCAGCTATTAACCAGCACATTTTCATTCATAAGATGTATGTGTTACCTCCTGCTATCATAACAAATGGCTACCAAGTTAGTGGCTAAAAACAACACAAACATATTATCTTACAGTTCCATAGGGCAGAGGCACAACACAGGTCTCACTAGGCTAAAATCAAGGTGTCAGCTGGGCTGCCTATACTCATTTCTGGAGGCTCCAGGGGAGATCCTGTTCCCTTGCTCCTTCACATTGCTGGGAGAATTCAGTTCCTTGTAATTTTAGGGCTGACCTTGTTTCCTCGCTGTCAGCTGCAGGATATTCCCAGCTGCTAGAAGCCACCTGCACTTCTAAGCTCCCGGCCCCTGCTTCTGAAAACCAGCCACAGACACCCGAGTCCCTCGCATGCCTCAAATATCCCCTGCCTCTCCTTACCTGATGGTCTCTCTCTCAATTTTGCAGAGATTTTCTGCCTTCAAGGTTTTATCTGATTAGATTGGGGCCACCTAGATCATCCACGGTAATCTCCTCCACTTTCAGATCCATAACCTTAACCATAGTTGCAAAGTGTCCTTTGCCCTGTAGGTAACATCATCCCAGGTCCCAGGGTTTAGAGTATGGCATCTTTTGTGGGAAAGGAAGGGAGTGGAACTACTCAGCCTACCACGTAAGCACAGTGCTCATACTTGGTGGGCCACTGCTAAAGATGAAAGAACGGGGAAACCTGGCCGTCTCCTTCCTTTCCTTTTCTATCTCCTTCCCAACACTTCTATTCTCTGAGAGCAAAGTTTGGCCACTCACCATATTCCCATTTTCAGAAAGACAGCCTGGTTGCAAGACTACCCTCGCTGGCCACCAAAAGCAGTCTGTGTGTACTCAGGTTTTCTCTGGGCAAATCTTTCTTTCAGCGTCTACCCAGCATCCCAAGCATTCATTTATATACGGCTCACCTGGAGGAACACGTTCCTGTTCAGAATCTGGTTCTGATGTCCTGCAGTTGGAAGCTGAGTTCACCTGTCAGTCAACAAACTGGATGAAGACTGGGAAGCTCCATGCCACCTGGCACTCAGCAGGTCAGGAGCAGTTCAGGGACCAGTGGTCCAAGAGAGATCTTGGACATCAGCCTTGGCAAGTAACCCTTGATCCGGAGGCTCTCCAGACCCCTCCATCTCCTTCCTTTGTGGCCACAGAGACTCCTTTCTTCACAGCAGCCAGGCCTGTTGTTTTAGCGCCAACACTTCCCTGAGGAAAGCCTTAAGGCAAAGTTCTCGCTCAAGATGCCATGATATTATATAGTCATGAAAAGCACTCCCTTTGGGGTCAGCCGAAGGTTGTGTGATCTTGGGCAATTTCCTTCTCGAGGCCCCAGTTTCCTCATCTATCAGATGGGAGTAATCATAGTAATTACCCGGAAAGCAATTACAAGGATTCCCAGAGATGCTTTCTGCAAGGCTCTGAGCACAGTGTTAGAGCGCCCAGAGAAGGTGAGCTGTTTGGGGATCACTGGCCTCTTTATGATTCTGTGTTTTCCCACTGGCTCTGTGCCCTGGCAAGCAGGTTGGCCCCTCTAAATACTAGTTCATTCTACCCAGTAAGAGAAAAGAGGAAGACCTTTACCCATTTCAGGTGATAAGATGGGAATTACATTAAGGCCCTGGTGGTTGCTTCATTGCCAACACCTGGGGAAACACAGCAGGCCCAATTATAGAATTTGAAAAAATGATATATGCATTATGTTTATGGTATCAGTTGTTAGAGCTCAAAGGTTAATAAACTTTTTTTTGTCAAGGGCCAGTAGTAAATATTTTTGGCTTTAGGGAACATACAGTTTTTCTCACAACTTCCCAACTCTGCCGTTGCAGTGAGAAAGCAGCCAGAGATGATACATCATAAATGGCCGTAGCTGTGTTTTCTTAAAACCTTATTTACAAAGGCAGGTGGCAGGCTGGATTTGGCCATGTGCCATAGTTTGCTAACCCCTGTTTCAGACTAGCATCTAGAAAGTTCTAGTTTAGTTCTAGTGATACAATTCCTATCCTGTCTCCTATTTCATTATTTTTTGTTTCTTTTACTATCCTTACCATCCTTAAAAGCACATTTCTTTGTTGTTTTTGCTTTTTGCTTTGGTGTTTGTTTTCGTTTTGAGATGGAATCTTGCTCTGTCACCCAGGCTGAAGTGTAGTGCGTGATCTGGGCTCACTGCAACTTCCACCTCCTGGGTTCAAGTGATTCTCAGCCTCTTGAGTAGCTGAAACTACAGGCACTCACCACCAAGTCTGGCTAATTTTTCTGTATTTTTAGTAAAGACAGGGTTTCACCATGCTGGCCAGGCTGGTCTCAAACTCCTGACTTCAAGTGATCCCCCCACCTCCGCCTCCCGAAGCGCTGGGATTATAGGCATGAGCCACCATGCCCTGCCTAAAAGCACATTTCAGTAAATGTTTTTGCAGGTGTGGTGACTCATGCCTGTAACCTCAGAGCTTTGGAAGGCCAAGGCCAGTGGATCACTTGAGATCAGCCTTGCCAACATAGTGAATCCCTATCTCTACTAAAAATACAAAAATTAGCCAGGTGTGGTGGGGCATGCCTGTAATCCCAGCTACTTGGGAGGCTGAGACAGGAGAATTGCTTTAACCCAAGAGGCAGAGGTTGCAGTGAGCCTAGATCACACCACTGCACTCCAGCCTGGGCAACAGAGCAAGACACTGTCTAAAATAAAATAAAATAAAAATAATGTTTATATATATGGGCATGCATTGAAAAGTTAAACTGAAATTCATGAAAATGCTTTGGACACATTCTAAATCTCACAAAATAAGTTAATACTAAAGGATTAGGTGTTTTTTAAAAATAATTTTTCTTTGGAGGATTTTGAAAGCTATAGAGCTGTGCAATTTTAGTCAAGTTACTTAACCTCTCTGGCTTTCAGTTACCTCCTTGGTTAAATACAAGATTCTTGTGGTAGCTGTTTTATGAGCATTAAAAGAAGTAAGCATATAGAGTGCTTAGCCCAATGCCTGAGGCATAAAAAACACGGGATCACCATGATCTTTATTGTATGTCACCATAGAGAGATCATCTAGGGATCAGGAGGGTTTATTACTTTTAATTAAAAAAATAAGTTAACGTCCATAGAGAGAGCGCTGCCTGAGGAAACTGCCCAGGTTTTCTCTGACTGGGAGAGCAGAACTGGGGGATTCTGTGTTCTGAAAAACAGTCTCAAGGTTGAAAGTGATTCGGCAAACCTATCATATGACTTATCAGTTGGAGGCCAGTGGGTCTACCAACTGGGTTAAGCTTAACATACTATCTAAAAAGTTTTAATTTGAATGCATTTGAGCCACAACCTCTCAGTAACCACAGCTCACTGCTGCCTTGACAGGAAGGAGTTACACACTGTTTTCATTTCTGGCCCTGAAGGCTTTTGAGCATCCAACCTCTGGCCTAAACTTTTGATGCTGGGTTTTGCTATTACAGCCCCAGCTTCTTATGTCATGATCTCATTGCCGTCAATATATCTGGGGGAAGAGTCCTTACCTTTTCAAGAAACATATGTCCAGTTCCCAGAACGAATGTCACCAAAGGCTGCCAACAAATGATGTAATGAGACAGGTTAACTGTAAAATGACATTTGCTTCCTTCCTTGACGGCAGCTTGCCAGACCTCACATGTAAAAGATGTTTGAGACTATTTAAACACACACAGAGGAAATTCTCATTTAGAAGCACTCACTCGTTTTGAAAATTACTGTTGACTTCCATTATTGAGGACCCAGGATTCCTTGAGGATGTACAGGAGATTATGAAAGAAATCTAGTCCCAAAGGATGAGGCTACTCTGACTTAGGGAATCACTCTGATGAGAGCAGAAGGCTTTCTCTTCCACGATCAAGGTTAGACAAAAAAGCACATGGCAGAGGTCAGGCTGGCTGAGGTTACAGAAGAATATTCCTGCCATAAGATTTTCTGTGCATTGCTCATGAAACCACAGTAAGGTTGGACATGTGGCATCATCACAGCCAGTGGGAGGAGGCCCTGGCTGATCCTCGTCCAGGATCTCCTTGTAGCTTGACTTGGCGCTGGACTTTTAGTGTGTGAGTACTTAACAGGCATTGGTGTCCTGGAAGTCACAGAGCTGGCATTTGATGAATTCAGTCCACTCAAACTGCAGAGTCAAGAGAATAGTAACATTGGGAATAATGTTCTTCATATGAGCAAGGAGTAATAAGTGACATTTTAATGACATAAGTCAGATCATATCACTCTCTGCTCCAAAACCTCCAGTGTCTTTCCTTCTCCCTGAAATAAAACCACACTCCTCTGAGGTCTGCAAGAACCTGCAGGATCTGGCTGGCCCTTCTCTGATGATTTTTCCACTCTCATCTTTTTTGTTTTCTGAGACAGAGTTTCACTCTTGTTGTCCAGGTAGTGGTGCAATCTTGGTTCACTGCAACCTTCCCCTCCCAGTCTCAAGCGATTCTCCTGCCTCAACCTCCCAAGTAGTTGGGATTACAGGTGTGTACCACCACGCCCAGCTAATTTTGTATTTTTAATAGAGATGGGGTTTCATCATGTTGGTCAGGCTGGTCTCAAACTCCCAAGACGATCCACCCACCTCAGCTTCCCAAAGTGCTGGGATTATAGGCATGAGCTACTGCACCCGGCTTTTTTTTTTTTTTTTTTTTTTTTTTTAAATAACAGTCTTATTGAGATACAATTCACATGCTATCCAATTCCCCCATTTAAAGCATTCAATTCAATTGGTTTTAGTATGTTCACAGAGTTATGGAGTCAACATCACAATTAATTTTAATACATTTCTATCACCCTAAAAATAAACCCTGTACCTATCAGCATGTGCTCCTCATTTTCTCAAATCACACAGACCTTTACTAATCTACTTTCTGTCTCTATAGATTTGCCTATTGTGGACATTTCATGTAAATAGAATTATGCATTAGCGTTTTGTGACTGGCTTCTTTCATTTAGTGTCATGTTTTCAAGGTTCAGCCATGTTTTAAGATATATCAGTACTTCATAATATTCCATGGTATGGATACACCATGTTTTGTCTCTCCATGCACCAGTTGATGGACTTTTGGGCTTTTTTACCTTTGGGAATTATTAACAATGCTGCTAGAAATGTTTGTGAACAAGTTTTTGTGTGGATATGTTTTCATTTCTCTGGAATGTACACCTAGAAGTGAAATTGCTGGGTCAAATGGTAACACTAGGCTTAACTTTTTGAAGAATCTTCAGGCTGTTTTTCCAAAGTGACTGCACCATTTTATACTCCTATCAGCAGTGTACTAGAGTTCTGATTTCTTCACATTCTCACCTTCATTTTGCTTTTTGGTTATAACCATCCTACTTGGTGTGAAATGCTATCTCACCATGGTTTTGATTTCTATTTCTAGTACCTAATGATATTGAGCATTTTTAATATTCTAATTGGCCATTTGTAAATCATCTTCTTTGTATAAACATCTAATCAGATCTTTTGCCTACATTTTAGTTTAATTATTCATCTTGTTATTATTAAGTAGTAAAATTTCTTTATAAATTCTAGATACACATTATTTACCAGATATATGATTTGAAAATGCCTCTTCCACTCTGTGGGCTGTCTTTTCAGTTTCTTGATATAATAATACCCTTTGAACATTTGTTTTAATTTTTATGAATTCTGATTTATCTCTACAGATGCATATTGGAATTCTCAGAGGGGGACAGATTAAGGGGAAGAAAGAATGTTTGAAGAATGGTTGCTGAAAAATTCTCCATTTTGATGAAAATCATTAGAGTGAACTGTCAACTAATAGAATGGGAAAAAATTTTTGCAGTCTACCCATCTGACAAAGGGCTAATATCCAGAATCTACAAAAAACTAAAACAGATTTACAAGAAAAAACAAACAAATGCATTCAAAAGTGGGTGAAGGACATGAGCAGACACTTTTCAAAAGAAGACATTTACAAGGCCAAATGATCATCCAAGTATTCATCCAAGATACTCAGTGAACACTAGGATAAAGTAGAAGAGATTCACACCACAAAAAAAGACAGGCAGATTCATCCATGTCCCTACAAAGGACACGAACTCATCGATTTTTATGGCTGCAAGGTATTCCGTGGTATATATGTACCACATTTTCCTTGCCCAGTCTATCATCAATGGGCATTTGGGTTGGTTCCAGGTCTTTGCTATTGTAAACAGTGCCACAATGAACATATGGGTGTACGTGTCTTTATAATAGAACATGTTATAATCCTTTGCATATATACTCAGTAATGGGATTGCTGGGTCAAATAGAATTTCTATTTCTAGATCCTTGAGGACTCACCACACTATCTTCCACAATGGTTGAACTAAGGTATACTCCCATCAACATTGTAAAAGTGTTCCTATTTCTCCACATCCTCTTCAGCATCTGTTGTCTCCAGATTTTTTAATGATCACCATTCTAACTAGAGTGAGATGGTATCTCAACGTGATTTTGATTTGCATTTCTCTAATGACCAGTGATGATGAACATTTTTTCATGTTTGTTGGCCTCGTAAATGTCTTCTTTTGAAAAGTGTCTGTTCATGTCCTTCACCCACTTTTGAATGCATTTGTTTGTTTTTTCTTGTAAATTTGTTTTAGTTTTTTGTAGATTCTGGATATTAGCCCTTTGTCAGATGGGTAGACTGCAAAAATTTTTTCCCATTCTATTAGTTGCCAGTTCACTCTAATGATTGTTTCTTTTGCTTTACAGAAGCTCTGGAATTTAATTAGATCCCATTTGTCTATTTTGGCTTTTGTTTTATTTTGGAAACTTATAATCATGCCCATCAATGATAGACTGGGCAAGGAAAATGTGGCACATATATACCATGGCATACCTTGCAGCCATAAAAATCAGTGAGTTCGTGTCCTTTGTAGGGACATAGATGAATCTGCCTGTCATTTTTTGTGGTGTTGTAGTCATGAAGTCATTGCCTATGCCTATGTCCTGAATGGTTTTGCCTAGGTTTTCTTCTCAGAAAACTGACATGAGAACAGAAAATCAAACACTGCATGTTTTTACTCACAGGCAAGTGTTGAAAAATGAGAACACATGGACACAGGGAGGGAAGCATCACACACTGGGGTCTGTTGACAGGGGGCTGGGGAGGGACAGCAGGGTGTGGGGAGGTTGGGGAGGGATAACATGGGGAGAAATGCCAGATATAGGTGATGGGGAGATGGAGGCAGCAAACCACCTTGTCACGTATGCACCTATTCAACAATCCTGCATGATCTGTACATGTACCCCAGAACCTAAAGTACAAAAAAAAAAAAAAAAAAAAAAAAAAAAAAAAAAAAAACAGAAAAAAAAAAAAAAAAAAAAAAAAAAAAAAAGAAAGAAAGACAGGTAGAGAGTAATTAGCCACAGAGACACATAGAGACCATATGAAAATGCCGGCAGAGACTGGAGTGATAGGGCCACAAGCCAAGCAATGGCAAGAAATTCTGAGAAGCCACTGGAAGCTAGAAGAGGCCAGGAACAGATTCTCCCTCAGGCCTTCAAGGAGCACACCCTGCTGACACCTTGATTTCAGACCTCTGGCCTCCAGTAGTGTATTAGTCCCTTCCCATGCTGCTATAAAGGATTGCCTGAGACTAGGTAATTTATAAAGAAAAGAGGTTTCATTGAGTCACAGTTTTGTATGGCTGGGGAGGCCTCAGGAATCTTATAATCATGGTGGAAAGGGAAGGAAACACATCCTTCTTCACATGATGGCAGGAAGGAAAAGTGTTGAGTAAAAGTGGGGGAAAGCCCCTTATAAAACCATTGGATCTCATGAGAACTCACTCTCAGGAGCACAGCATGGAGGTAACTGTCCCCATGATGCAGTTACCTCCTACCAGGCCCTTCCCATGACACGTGAGGATTAGGGAAATACAATTCAAGATGAGCTTTGGATGGGAACATGGAGCCAAACCATATCAAGAAGTCTGTGAGAATAAACCTATGCTGTTTTGAGCCAAAGTTGTAGTAATTTTTTATTGCAACCCTAGGAAATAAAGCATTCTTAAGAAGCTTTAACTTCCACACTTTCTTTTTCAAATAAAGTTAGTTCATCTGCAGAGAACTCCTGAGCTCTTTTCTTATGAGCTACTTCTCCTCTTTGGCAAACTTTGTCAGTCCTTTGCCCCGAGTCGGGGGCAGGAACAGTGGTCCACTTCTTCCAGAGCAGCACCTCAGCTTTATGAGAAGGGCATTGGACTAGGGTGGTGGCTTCTGGTCTTTCCGGAATGGAACTTCTCTCTTGGCATGGAGCTTCTGCCCATGAGCAAGCTGAGTGGAAGGTAATCAGGCCACAGTATTTTCCGGCTGCTGCACATAAAGTAGTGCCTCTGTGCCATGAGTGGGGGCTGAGTGGAGGAAGGGAGGCAGGGCATCTTGGCAGCATTTGTCTGGAAGATAGTACCTGCAACACAGAGCTGAGTGGGGTGACAGGGAAGGAAGGGGAGAGTAGATCCTGACTCAAGTGCCACAGACGCTCATTGTTGTTACCAGGATTTAACAGGTTTTCTCAAATGAATATCTCCTTATTTGCTGTGTATGCTTAGGACAATTTTCAGAGAGTTTCAATGGTTGGTTTTTGTTCTTTACAATAATTTTCACCAATTATTACTGTTTTGCCAGGGAGAGGGTATATGGCGCTCCTCACACAACATTCTGGCTGTCAGCACCTGCTCCCAACCTTCATCTTGGGTCTCTTGGCTCCTCCTCCTCCCTGCTCATGGCTAAGGATCATACTTTGCAGGCTTATCACTGCCTTGGAATATTTGCGCTCATTGTTCCATCAGTCTGGAGACTTCTTTTCCCTTGAAGTAGACACTGTTGGATGCTTACTCACATGCTTTTTCCAGCCTCATCCTTACAGGCAAAGGGTTTCCTCTCAGGGGAAATCCTGATTGGTCTAGAGCGGGAGTCTGCAAACTATGGCCCTAGGGACAAACCTGGCATATTACATTTTTAAATGCATTTGTAAACATCCAAAAGAATATTTTGTGCATGAAAATGATATGAATTACAAATGTTAGTGTCCATAAATAAAGTTTTATTTGAACGCGATTATGCTTATTTATTTACTTTTTGTCTCTGGCTGCTTTTACATTGCGACAGCAGAAATGAGCAGTGGTGCTACATGTATCTTTCTGTGTAAAGACAATTTCAAAATGAAACATGTAAAAATCTCTTCATAGATCAGCATTAATATATGAACAGTTGCAATCTATTTTTGATGATAGGGAAAAAACTTTGACCCCCAATTAGACAAAAAGGGCCAGGTGCAGTGGTTCATGCTTGTAATCCCAACACTTTGGGAGGCTGAGAGGGGCAGATCACCTGAGGTCAGGAGTTCAAGACCAGCATGGTGAGATCCCATCTCTACTAAAAGTACAAAAATTAGCCAGTAATTTTAGCTGCACCTGTAATTCCAGCTACTCAGGAGGTTGAGGCATGAGAATCACTTGAACCCAGGAGGCAGAGGTTGCAGTGAGCCAAAATCGTGCCATTGCACTCCAGCCTGGGTGACAGAGTAAGAATTTGTTTCAAGAAAAAAAAAAAGATAAAAAGTTAGAACACTAACTTTTACTTCCAATTAAGCAAAATTTTACTTTCCTGATTAAAAAAAATGCTATTCCCCCCAAAAGAAACCCATTCTTCTTGTTAATAGGCCTACATTTAAAAAAATTATATTCAATTATTCTATTTTGAATTTCATCAATTAAAATTTTTTGGAAATCTGTTTTCTGTCTTATTATTTAAGTACCTACATAATACCCTCAATTTTACCTCTTGACCTGTGAAGCCTAAAACATTTCCTGTCTAATACTCTACAGAAAATCTCACCAATCATGGTAATTCTATTCTCTTGCTTGTGATTTTAAGGGTGGGTGTTTGACCCGGTTCTGACCAGTGAGATGCAAAAGTCAATGTGCTGGACACTTCTGGAAATGCTCTCTTCTTCCTCTGGATGTTGTTTCAGATGGGATGATGGCAACTATGACAGCCACGAGGGAAACCAGGCTGAGGCCTCACTACAGGCTGCAGGGTGCCCTGTGGATGGGCAGGCAGAAAGATGGAAGAAACTGCATCCTTGTGTTGTGGCTGGGCCCTGAGTTAGACAACCCGAGAGCTTTCCTATCTTGGGACTTCCTGTCACATGAGACAATAAACATCATTATCATCTAAATTATGTGAATCAGGGTTTTCTGATACTTCTTGTCCCAAGCATTGAAATCACTTCAGAACATCTCATGGCTCCTCCTCATTATAGAGGGTCATGTAAATGTCCCCTCCTCAGAGAAACCTTCCCTGCTTCCACCAAAGAAATAGCCTGTGACGCCCCCCAATCCCCTTAGTTGCTCTCACTAGCATGTATCACTATCTGTAATTCTCTTACCAGGCAGTTTCACCTTGCTCAAGCATAAGCTTCCTGAGATCAGGGTGTTGTCTCATGCACCTGTTACCCCAGGGCCTAGAGCACAGTCTGACACCAAATAACGCTTCATAGACATTTATGGAATGAATAAAATGCCACTAATATTTAACTTATTTAATAACATTAATTATTTTATTATTAATAAGAATATTTTATTATACAATTGAATTATTAGTAATTTATTATTAACAAAATATCAAAATTAATTATGAAGCTTGCTAAAAGATAATATTTACTACTAATAAATATGCATAGTGTTTACTACTCAAGCTAACATTTTCATATGTGTTCAGTGCATGCCATACTCAGTGCCAGAGCTTATTACACATCCCTCAATTAACCTTTATAATTAATTACAGTTATTAGTATTAGGTAAGTATTATTGTCCCATATTACAGAAGACTATCAAAGTTTATGTTATTTTAAGCAATCTATACTACCAGTACAAGCTATGGCAATACGATAATAATGATCATAACAATATATATGCTTAAAGACCAGCAAACTAAAATTGGATTCATTGTTTGGCACCCGTGACCTTTCTAGTGGGAAATGGTACTGAACTACTGTGTTTTTGTCCCAGTCCTTAGCCTCACCTCCCTGCAGGAGGAAAGTCTGGCCAGAAGGTGATGAGGGAGCATGCTCCCCAGGGGGACATTTCAGACCCAATTTTCCTCTGCAGATAATGATGGTTATAGCATCTGGCATCTGACTTGAGGCCTGCCCTTTCCTCCTGAAGGATGCCCCGTGATGACACACAGCAATTGTCCAGCTCCTCTTGGGGTCCTAGAGTTACACAGAGAGGCGATGGCAAATCTCATGTTCTCTTTGATAACTTCTATTAAGAGCTGGCCAATTACTGTCACCCCCAAATCCACTTCTGGGATGCTGGTTGACTCCATTCCCGCTCCCCTCAGCCCCCCAAGCCCCCCATCCTTCCAGCCAAAAATGTTATGTTCTGGTTTCCAAATGATCTCTGCTTTAAACTGAATAGTTTTCTATAACACTATCTCCCTGTGTCAGATTCCAGCTGGTGTCTCAAAAAAGGCATATATGCAAGAAGTAATGAGCATTCCTCTAGGTCAATAGCCTTTGTCATTTTTTAAATTTATTTTTAATTTTTATTATACAGACACACACATATACAGGTATGAGCCATATGTGTGTGTGTATATATATAATGTGTGTGTATATACATATATATATACATACACATTTTTTAGATAGAGTCTCTCTCTGTCACCCTGGCTGGAGTGCAGTGGCATGATCTTGGCTCACTACAACTTCTGCCTACTGGGTTGAAGTGATTATTGTGTCTCAGTCTCCTGAGTAGCTGGGATTATAGGCGTGCACCACTATGCCCAGCTAATTTTTGTATTTTTAGTAGAGATGGGGTTTCGCTATGTTGGCCAGGATGGTCTCAAACTCCTGACCTCTGGTGATCTGCCTGTCTCAGCCTCCTGAAGTGCTGGGATTACAGGTATGAGCCACTGTGCCGGGCTGGCTTTTTAAATTTATAGTCCCAAAAATATATTATAGGCATTCCTGGAACTCTTCAAAGAGATCAGGGAAGGGGACTTATACTTTGGTTCAAAGCTGTCCAATAGAATGCTCTGTGGTGATGGAAATGTTGCATAGTTGTACAAACAATATGGTACCCACTAGCCATTTGTAGACATGAGCCATTGAAAAGTGGCTACTGTGACTGAGGAAGTAGAATTTTAATTTAATTTAATTTTACAGCCACATGTGGCTGGTGGCTACCACATTGGACAGCACAGATCTGAGGATGCTGATTGATGACTGAGTTGCTTTACGATCACAGCTGTGTTCCTGGGAGTGAAGCAGCAGTGAGGACATTTAATCATCTTCCTTAGCAACATCTGGAAACCAGCCAATAGTTACTAATGATAAAAATAACAATACACTTTACATGAAGCTTTCATACCAGCTCGCTTTAATCTTCACAAAAGTCCTCTTACATCCTATCCCAAATTTAGAGACTGAACAGTCATACTGCTTTACTGAAGACACAGAGATCTTTGGCTCAGGGTCCTGTATATGTTCTGCTATGCACTGCTTGGTTGTTTTCTAATTTTACAAAGATTCTATAAGCAAGATTGTCCCAGTTAAAGATCAGACAGCTGCTCCCTAATTAGAAAGCAGGAAAAGTGCAGCTCAGCTTAGCTGCAAGGGCTCTGCTAGTGGGGAAGAGAAGAGAGAGTGACAAGGAAAGGCAGATGAGATGTACAGAGCCTGGAGCACACAACTAGATGCAGCCAACCACCACTGACTGCTGGGCCCTGGCCACGGGCCTTTGGATTTATTCCATTGGATGAGGGTGGTATTATTGTCCCCATTTTCCAAGTAAGAAAAGGGAGTGCTCTGAGAGTTGACACCAAGCCTGCTAAGGTTTGTTCAACCTATGAAAGGGACAAGATTCTAGCTCATGTGCTTCTAGCACTCCAGACAGCCCCTACCCAAGTAAACCGCCAAAGCCAGATCAAACCTAGAGCAGAAACAAGAAAGCAGTGGAGTTGAGGTCTTTGTCAGGATGACCAGACAGGCTAGTGCTGTCTACAATGCTCCTAAAATTCTCTCACACACCCTCTTCTTGCAAGCTGAGGCCAGGGTTTTAGGACTCTGAAGTTAATTCTTACTCATGTTCTGGGACAAGTGGTCCCAGGATGCTAGAAGCATGGGAGCGAGGCCACCACAGCCTCCACGTGACTGATGATTTAGAACTGCTGTACTGAAAAAGATCTGGCAGAGAAGGATGAGTCTGGTGTTTAAGACCTCGGATCATAGAGTCCCCAGACCAGAAGGATGCCAATCTAGCCCATGCAGACCTCCTACCCCACGGGACTATATCTAGACTAGAGGCCATTAACCTCTCCCCGCCAAGACTGCTGTCATGGCCAAGGCCTTAGAAAGGAAGAAGGGAAAGAAAAAAGGGTGAACAAAGAATAAAGTGAGGAGTCCGATGAGGAAGGGAGAAATAGGTGGCAGCTGTCCCCGCAGGGGCACCTGTGGGCCCAGGAGGCCCTGGCAAGACCCAACACTAATACCCACAGTAGGAACTCACAGGTAGCATCCTGCTGAAACCTCCAGACCTTGTGTCCAATTCCTGCAACACTCCCACCTCCACCTCTGGCTCTAGCTACACTGGCTAAGTTCTTTGTATCCGGTCAGTCTCAGCTTAAATTCTGCCTCTTCTAAGAAACCTTCGCTGATCCCTATTTCAATTTCCGTGTCCTTGTTCTTCCCTCCCTTGGCTAATTCCTCCCTACTTACTTATCTGTATTTTTCCTCCTGTGGATGGTAGGCCCCTGGAGGACAGGGGACCTGAACCAACTGAGCCTCCAGTGTCTACCACATGGTAATGGTGTTAACGATAACACCAACAAGAACTGACATTCCTTGAGCAATTACCATGTGTCAAACACAGTTCTAAGCACTTTATGTGTGTTAGTTGATTTCATCTTTACAAGAAGCCTATGACATAGGTGGCATTGTTATCTTCATTCTGCCAAGGAGAAATACGAAGCACAGAAGGGTAAGCAAACTTGCTTAATGCACACAGGTAGTAGACGGAAGAGCTACAATTTGAACCCAGGCAGTTTGATTTCAAACTCTTACCATGAATCACTTTGCATTCTCAATCACTTTGCTGCAAGTGCCCACACATGTGAGCCTATTCATTCCCTTACTGGTTTTGTGGTTTTATTGTTATTGTTATTTTATTGTTATTAATTTAATTTTAAATTATCCATCATACCTAAATCATGATAAAATGTCTCTGGGACCAGATAAAAATATTTGTAGCTCTGCACACCCATTGTTAGTTAGTCAATACTCCAAAAGTTGTTGAAGAAAGAGCAAGAAATCTCATGTGTTATTTGCACAGACCATGCTATGTTAATTTATAAGCATATTTCATATGTGATGTGCACATTCCCCTTTAGCGAACCATAAATTTAGACATGGGATTTGAGCAATTCCTAGAATGCAGTTAGGGACAATTTGTGG
The DNA here is from genome assembly GCF_001604975.1 of Cebus imitator. Classification (NCBI taxonomy): domain Eukaryota; kingdom Metazoa; phylum Chordata; class Mammalia; order Primates; family Cebidae; genus Cebus; species Cebus imitator. Next base: position 5,570,891 of record NW_016107363.1, read on the forward strand.
TCAGTAAAGGCAGGGTTCTGGGTGAGACACAAGCAGGAATTGTGAGGATGACTACAGGCAAAGGACACTGTCTCCCTGTAAAAAGGCAATGTGGTCACGTGAGCCCCTTAAATTCTGGTGTTGTTTTGTTCGCTGAATGAGAGTAAGTAAACATTTTGGTCAATCCTGATTCTGAAATAGGCAGGAAATTCATCATAGATGCCATCTCAGCAGCAAAACCCACTCAAGATGGCTTAAGTAAATGGGGGGCAAAGTGAGAATACACCAAGAACCTCATGAAACCCAGCAGCAGAGACTCTGATGGGTTCTGGACTGCAGAACCTGGTTCATTCTAGGAACTACCTACCTGGAGTCCATGCAGCTTTTTGTTGTTGTTTATGTTTGGCACATATATGTTCAGAGAAAATGACTGTGTCTCAGACAGGCTGAATACCCAACCCTGGTGAATGGGGGCATGAAGAACGGTAGGCAAATAATATGTCCATGTCCTAATTCCTGGACCTGTGAATATGTTAGGCTACATGGATGCTTGCAGATGGAATTGAAGTTAACTGGTTGACTTTATTATCCTGGATTATCCATATGGGCCCAATGTAATCACAGGGGTCCTTAAACATGGAAGAGGAGGATAGAAGAGTCAATCCAAGGAAGATGTGACTGCCGAAGAAAGGCACACAGAAATGCAACATTGCTGTCCTCAAAGATTCAAAGATGGAGGAAGAGGCTATGAGCCTGGGAAAACACAGACAGCCTCTAGAAGCCAGAAAGGATAAGAAATGGCCCTGCCCTTGAGCCTCCAGAAAGGAAGGTAGCCCTGCCAATACCTTAACTTTAGCACAGTGAGATTCACATCAGACTCCAAGACTATAAGATAATAAGTATCTGTGGTTTTAAATCATAAAGTCTCAGATAATTTGTTTCAGCAGCCGTATGAAACCAACACAGGGGATACGGGAGGCAAAGAGACCTAGGGGTGGTCCTGCCTGGGGCTGGTTTTAACCCTCATTGCTCACTCCTTCCTGTGTGAGTATGACTGGGGAGCTCCAGGTGTGTGCGTCTCTCAAGCATCCTTCTCTGCCACTTGAGGGCCTTTCTCACAACTTAACTGCAAAATACAAAGGTGAACGTGCTGCATTTCCCGACACAGGTTGAGACCTCTAAATGACAGAGACAATTTAAGAGAAAGCCAAAACAACAAAGCCTCTGCTTCTGATTTAAGTAGCTGAAGTTCTTCAGGTCTAAAGTGCCCAGAAAAAATCACTTTTCTTCTCTTTCACCTTGCCTAATGGACAGATTTTGAAAAACCCTAACAGTGATGGCTACCGACAGAATCCCTTTTCTCTCTTTTGTCTTCATCCTGGGATCAGTGAGATTGGATGTGGGTAAGCAAAGGCTTACGGACATGGGAGGATAGAGCTCAGGGATGACCCTCACCAGCCCGGCCAAGTGCTTGGAGAAAATGTTCAGGTGATTTTCTTTGATTGATGCAGTTTAAAGATGAAGACAGACTGACTGGAGGAGAGAGTTTGCTGCTCTCTGGCCTTGGCTGTGCGTTTTCTTCATCTCCTGTCAAGTTTAGCACCAAGAACAATCACCGATGAGCTGGAACGTGAGAATGCAAAAGCCAGGTGGCAATGAGATAACTGCAAGGTGAGGCCAAATCAAATCCTAGAAAATGCAGCTTCTCTGTAACTGCCCAGGGGGAGATGGACTTGTGTCCAGAGAGTTTTAAAGGCATATGGAAGGACTGAAGTGTGGGAGCCATGTGTTCTCTGTGTAAGCTGTGTAAGCTCTGGGAGAGCTTCTCTGCAAGCCCACTCCAGCTGGCCCAAGTAAAGAGAGAGTGGTGTGAGGAAACACTGAGAACCTCATAAAACCCAACAGTAAAGGCTCTGATGAGTTCTGGATTGCAGAACCTGGTTCATTCTAGAACTACCTACCTAGTATCCACAAAGATTTTTGTTGTTTTGTTTTTAACTTAATCTCTTAATAGATTTTTTAAAACTGAGATATAATTTATATAGAATAAAGTATCTAAATCATGAAATCACAAGCATACAGCTCAGTGAATTTTTATATACGAATACACCCATGCAACAACCACCCCACACCAAGATATTAATAGCTATATAGATCAGCAGTCAGCAAACTCAGGCCTGCAGCCCAGATCTAGTCAGCTACTGGCTCTGTGGTTTTATCAGAACACCACTACGCCTGTTGTTTATGTCTTGTCTATGGCTGTATGGGTAGTTGCCCCAGAGATCTGGCAGCTTCCAAGTCTAAAATCATCAGCAGCTGGCCCTTTAAGAAACAGTCACCCTCTCCCTGAGGGTGACCTGCTCAGCACTTCCTTCTCTACCAGGCTGAGAAAGGATCAAGGTATCCTCCTAGATACCTCTTTTCACCTATGTTATTTTGGTTAATTAAGCTTGTTTTCAAGCTTTGAATAAATGGAATATTATAGTTCTTGTTCCTTATTCTTTCCACGTCATGTCTGTGAGACGCAGCTATGCTGGGTGGCACTCTCTCAAGTACCCGCTCCAAGCAACTCACTTACATGCCAGGCATTCTTCTCTCTGTCCCGCATGCTCCCCTCATTCACCCTCAGGCACTCCCTTACAACCTCAGGGATGCTCTGGGCCCTCTCTCTATACTAGTGGTTCTTGATCCTTTCTCTATCTTAATCATCTATTCCTGAACCATGAATGCTCCTGGAAATCCTATCAGAACTGGGGACCCTCCTCTCAGATAAATACATAGGTAGTGAAATGCCTAACTAAAGATCAAGCTCTGTTGTTGATTTAAAATTTTTTCTCCCTGTGTCAGTGAGAGCAGCTTTAGAAATCCACCTTGAATTCACAAAGCTTTGACTCGCTTAAAAAAGAAAGGGTGTGAGAGAGAAAACGCTGCTATCGCTTCAAGTTTCACTTAAAAGCGTAGGTGAAGCACAGGTATTCCTGCGATGGGAACATGGAGAAGGAGGATAGGATGCTTTGCATCTTGAGACCCTGTCCCCTGACAGGTAAGAGGAAAGGGCTCTGGGTCTGCATTACACTGGACACCAGTTCGGGCACTGACCCAACCCCTGTGGTGCCCTGGAACACTGAGATCTGGAGCCAGCTCTAAGAGACTCTTTAAGTTGTCTGTCCAGGAACCATGCAGGCCTAATTCCATCAGGACAGCGATGGCATCTGCTGCTGACTGAGGAGGCCGGGCTTTGATCAAGATGCGGCATGGCACCAGGGAGCATGCCTAGCAGTGGAATGATCGGTTTCCAGAGTTTTCTTGGGTTGAGTATGGGAACTGGCTGGAGCCCCTTAGCACCGTGGAACCTCAGAGTTCTTGGATTATTCATGAGACAAGGGAGCCCTGAGAGGGTGATGGTGAAACTTTTGCTAAGGGGTGGAGCAGGTAATCAGTAAATAAGATATGTGACCTGACTTGCACCTCATATTTGTGAATCTGGTCCTCCCATTTATACATAGAAACCCAAAATTTTACAAAGAACTGAAATGGGTTTGCGGGCCCCAGGCAAAGAATCTCAGTGTAATATTCTATCCTTTCTGCTTCAGTTATCACTGAAAATTAGCAGGGCCTGTTTGCCCTTAGGTCAAATCCCCAAGAGAATGTAATTGGCCAAGGTAATATTTTAATTAGGTCACCAAAATCCCAGCCTGGCTGGTCTGTGGGTCAGCTGTTCTTAGGTCAGGCTTGCAGCCCTAGAAGCAAGCACATGTGACCTCATACATGGCCCCTGAGCAGCGGGGCTGGGGCAGTTTCTCTTAGATAGAGGTGCGAGCAGGACAGGGACTGTGACTCTCCAAGGAGGTTTAGAGATGATTGAGGAAGCTACAGCCAACTCTCTGTCACAATAGGCTTTTTATCCATGAATTCAGCCAACCACGGATGGAAAATATTCAGAAAAATAATCCCACAAAATTCCAAAAAGCAAAACTTCAATTTGCTGCACACCAGGTACTCCATTGAATCCATGAGAATGAAATAATATGTAGGGTTGTGCTCGGTATTAGAAGTAGTCCTGAGATGATTTAGAGTATATGGGAGGATGTGCCTAGGTTACATGAACATACTATATCATTTTATGTCAGGAACTCGGGCATCTGTTGATTTTGGTATCTGAGGAAAGTCCTGGAACCATCCCCAACAGATACTGATAGATGACTGTACTTAGTAAATGCAATGATGAAACCAAATTGATAGTCAATAAATAGTAGCTATGATGATCATGATGAAGATGTATCACTCATGATGTGAGTCAACCCCAAGAGAATCACTTACGGGGGACTTTTCTTGTGCTCTTTCTCTCAGTGATGCTGATTGTACTGGTGTCCAGTGTACACAGGTGGACAAGCTTATGGAACTCAGGCATTGATGAGGACATCCATTTAAAGAAGTCAGAGGAGGGAAATGAAAAGTGTCCCCTCAAGTCATTAAAATACAGGTAGGTTTGAGGCTTCCTCAAAAGTTAATCTAATACATACTTTAATAAGGACTAAATAAAGATATTGTACAGCAATCTGAATAGGAGTATTGTCTGAATGATTATAAAAGTTGTTCTTTTCATCTCATAAATTTATGTAATTAAACTAATGTCACAGTTTGCTCTTGCATGGTGGCAATATGACAGAAGCGCAGAATTTTTACTCCACTCCTGGCTAATTAGGATGACGTGTGATTCTATTTCTTAATTTCAAATGTTCTTCTGGATTTTGTGCTCAACACTCCCCCTTTCCTCTTTTAAAACCTGATGTCTAAGTAGTTATAAATAAGCCTCCCAATCCAGAACATTTTGAATGTGATTTGGCTCTATTTTCTTTTAATCTTGATTTACTTTAGTGTCAGTAACAATTTGAAATGAGTTAAGAAATGAAGATATGCCCTGAACTCTGGAGAAGGGGACAAGGAGGCTCTGCTTCATTCAGGTTACTACCCTAATCCTAACCCTAACCCTAACCCTAAGAAGGGCATGCACTGGTTCCAGGGTGAGAGAGAAAAAGTTCAGATATCTTTGAGCTTTATTTTTATCCTCTTGCTTTGGGGAGTTTTTTTTTTAGAGAACATATAATTTTCTTCCAAAGGTGGCATGATATTGTAGAAAAATTTCAATGGTCATTTGCACTTTGGCCTACACACATGTCACTTAAATTGAGTTCTGGTTTTCTCACCTGTGATGTGAAGGGCTTAAATCCATCCATCCATCCATCGATCCATCCATGCATCCGTTCGTTCGTTCATTCATTCATTCATTCATTCATTCATTCATACTACTAGCATTTCCAGAGTGCCTAGGACATTTGTTCAAGCACTCATGAATGAAAGTTAGTGTTTGACTTAAAAAAAAAAAAAAAAAAAAAAACTCACAAGCAGGGAAGTGAACACTGCACAGACATTAAGAGCAACGAATCTGGAGTTAGATGACCTAAGTCTCAGCTTCTCCCTCTTATAAGCTGTAGATCTTTGGTAAGTCCCTTTACCTCTGTAAGATATCTTTATATTTAAAATGAAGATATTAATGTCAGTATAATGAGACAGCCATAAAGGTAAAACAAGATAATACCTGCAAAGCACATTGAACAGCAGAATAATCCATATTAGAGCTGCTAAATTATTATTGTCAAATGCCTTTAAATTGCTGTATTATGGGTATGTAGATAATACTGGAGGGACACTAAGAAGGAAACTATTAGTTCTTCCTGGAATAGACTAGAGGAGAGCAGGCAGGATTTTAGAGGCAGTGATACTCTGTTGGAATTTGTAGGATGAGTAGGAATTTACAACATAGAAAGAGAGGTAGAATGCTGAAGGCATATGTGAAAATGCACAGAGTTTATTTCTATGAATGGACAGTCGTGTTTTAAGCTACACTGTCGGCACCTGCCGGTAATAACAGAGATAAATCTAAAAAGGACTCCCAGAGCTATATTATCAGTAGCATATTAATCAGAAGGCTTTCAGTTGATACTAACAAAAGACCCAGCTTGAATATGCCCAGACAATGAAAATGTTTTATTGTTTTGGACACAGGTAAATTTATAACTTTTAAAAATATAAAGACCTGCATGGTCAGGTTTAGCACTGGTTTGGTCCCATGACCCAATCATATCGCCAAATGCTAGTCTCTTTACCTTTCTACTCTTTCCTCATTTGTATGTCTTCTTCATCCTAATTTTGGATGGCCCTCATGCTTACAGGGTGGCTGCCAACTACCAAGGTTACATGCTTCTTAAGCAACATCCAGGAGAGAAAGAACACCTGCACCTGAGAGCTTTCAGTGAGAGTCTTTGGCTTTATTATGATTCAATCTCTATGGCTAGAGAAAGACACAGACTGGTTGACTTAGGCCTGGGATATCCCAATGAATTACTATAAAAACGGGTATGAGATGGGTTTTGTTTTTGTTTTTGTTTTTGTTTTTGTTTTTGTTTTTGTTTTGGCTTAGACTAATCTGAGCCACCTCTGAAGCTGGATGGAAGGCCAGTCTTTGTAAACCATGTGGCTGCTATACAGAGGGAAAGGAATGGGATTGGTAAATCATGTGGTTTATCCCAGAAGACTTCTAGGCCATGACATCGAGTTTCGAGTTTATACTATGGACAACAAGAAGTCACTTATAGGCAAGAATCACATATTAGAAATAACTCTGCAGGCAGTTCTGGAACCAACTGGGGCAAGAAAACCAGTTCACACTTAGTTTATCTCTTAGGTCTTCTGTAGAGAAAACACCCCGACTCCACTGAGTAAATAAGTATTCTGGGCAAGCACTATATATTGCTTGCACCTAGAAACCCTGCCTCTCAGGTTGAATTTCAACTCAGAATGTTGAAGTGCTCACAACTCCCAAGCTACCAACAGTAATGGAACAATCACTGTTGTAAAATTCAAGGTGTTTTACATTACGTCTAAGTCTATGCACTCAGAGTTTCAGCCTGCAAACCACTTCCATGATATGTGAGAGCCAAATCGGAGAATCTGTTAGAGGTGGCATGGGGGGCGTGTAAGAGCCAAGGACTAGAATCCCACAGACCCCCTGGAAGTGACATCACCTCACTGAGTCTCTGTCCACTCCTCTGTGAACCAAAGTAATAATACTAACCTCACAGGGCTATCCATTTGTCAGTTTAACAGACATTTATTGAGCACCAACTACATACCAGATCCTGTACTCAGGAGGAAGGCAACAGGGCAAACATGTGTCACATTCTTAGCGGCGTTTCCCCCACATATGGGAAGAAAAAAGAACACAGCCTAATATACCAGGTGGATGGGAACCTGTGGGGATGAGGAAGACAACCTTTGGGTACTTAAAACAGAGTAGTCACAGATGGAGGCCACTGACATGTATTTTCTCCCATGGCAAATAGAAAAAAATTTGAGGTTTCTCACTGTCCTTCAACCCTGGGGTGACCCAGGAAGTATTCTTATTTAATACCCACCATCAAGTCACTTAAACAGTGTTTCAAGACCCAAAGAATGAGCTTTCTCACTTTAAAAAGGCAACAACTTTGACTTTTTCTATCTGTTCAGCCTAGGGCTGAAATGATGTATTCAGGGTAACGTGTTTCAAGAGAACTTGGACAAACTCATATTCTAAAAATAGACTGATTTCCTACTGTGCCGTGAGCACAGCAGTGCTTCCTTGGTTGTGTTTCAAATGATGGCCTCACCACCACCCCCAGAGTCCTGATGAGAGAGCCCTGGAAATAAACGAGCTCCGTGCAACATGGCATGCAGAGAGGCTTCCTCCCGGAGAAGAATGAGCCTCTGTGCAAGGCGGAGGGGGCCCACACACACATTTTCCCCTCAAAATACTACTGCAAGGCAGAAGATGGCTTAAATTGCTATGATTTGTGATCTGGAAATGAATATGTATTTTTATTGCAGTATTCATTATACAGAGTACAACAAGTTTTGCTTAAAGCAATCTCTATATCACTTGATATGAATGTTATATTGTATTTTGTGATGCACAACTTCTTGAAGAAATATTTTACAGAGTTTAATAATGGGAAGTTTGAATGCATGCTCCTGGAGCTCATTGATGGAACCACTCTGTTTCCATCTTTCTCCCTGGAGCCAATTTGATTCCAGGCTGACATGTTGGTGACAGTGCTTCAAAAAAGGCTCTTGTGCTCTACCTTATGCAAGCTCTGGTTAAAGTATAGAGCCTAAAACTGAGTGAGAGAACTTTCAGAAAGCAGCGAGAAGCTAAAGGCAGCACTTCTGTGCCAAGGTAATAAAGGAAAAAATGTGTATACCAAACGACATTATCTTTAGAATGAAATGATTAGATGAATTGGATGTTCCCCAAGTTTTTGCAAATGAGGACATGCAGAAAATAAATTTCCCATCAAAAGTTTAAGGCAATATCTAGAATTTTTCAGTGATGGCATCTATCCTGCCTCAAATTCCTCATCGTGGCGAAAGTACCCTGTCCACAGCCTCAGCTGAGGTAAGCAACACCAGTCCCTGGGGCCACTGGCTGGAGCAGAGGTAACCACGGACCTAAGACGGGCCCATTTACAGGCTGGCCAGAGACCATCCAGGTGGCCCTTTAGCCAAGGAGCTGTTTCCATCCTGGATAGGAACTAGAAAATTCACAGAGGCCTGGAAAGTGGATGGTGAGTGATGGAGGATCAGCTGTGTCCCCTTAGCAGCCCAGTAGCAGACAGAAGATCCACACCCCCATTGCCCAGGTCCCTAGAGCTCCCTTGGGTCCTGAATGGACAAGGGACATCTGATTCCACTCTTGTAAGATCCTTGCCTCCCTGAGTTTCTATTGCTTGCATTTCCCTGTGTTTTCCATGTCTATCTTCACAGTTAACATGAATTCTCACCCCTACCATACCACCCAATTATTTGAGTTCACTTGAAGGATGCCTTTTATAGCTGACATCTGTTGCTTTTCATTAATAGCATCCATTTCCCTTTGTTCAAGTCATAACACTTCTTCACTCTCAGCTCTCCGGTTGGGGTGGGGCAGGCTGCACCCTAGCTCCAAAGGTGGGCATGTGATGGAGACCTGGCCAATCAGAGTTCCATATACCCCTGGCCACACCGATTGCTTCCGGGATGGACACATGACCCAAGTTTGAGGCTGTGGTTAAAACTACTAGGAAATGAACCGCTCTTCCGCTAGTGCAATGTAAGTCTAGGGTGGCTGGGGTTCCAGCAAGTGAAGGGAGCTTACCTAAAAGCTAAACCAACACCACTGAAATACAGAGAGATGGATTCAGGTTAACACCATTTGAGATCTTGGATCCAGCCATATGTGAAGCTTGTTGAGTTCTGGACTTGAAACACGTTTTTTAAATTAATGATTTATTTTATAATGGTTTTAGATTTACAGATAAGTGTGAGGGTAGTGCAGAGGGTTGTCATATACTCCATACCTGGTTTGTTCTATTGTTAACATTTCACAATATTATACATTACCACTAGTAAGCCAATATTGGTATGTTTTTAACTAACGTCTATACTTTATCCAGATTTCCTTAGTTTTTACCTAATGTCTTTCTTCTGTTCCAGGATCCCATCCAGGGGACCTCACTACATTTAGTCATCATGTCACCTTAGGCTCCTCTAGATGGTAACAGTTTCTCAGACTTGCCTTGTTTTGGGTGACCTTGACAGTCTTGAGGAATAATGATCAATGTTTTATCGAATATTCCTCAGTGGAGGTTTCTCGTGTTTTTCTAATGATTAGCCTGGGATGTGGGTTTGGGGGAGTTAGACCACACAGCAAAATGCCATTGTTATCACATTGTATCATGTTAATCTTGATCACTTGGCTGAGGTATTATTTATAGATGGCTCCTTTGTTAAGTCACTCTTTTAGCCTCTTTCCATATTGTTCTCTTTGGAAAGAAGTCATTTTGTGCAGCCCACACTTAGGGACTTAGGCTCTTCCTTTTTGAGGACAGAGGGTCTAAATAAATTATTTGAAATTCTTCTACACAAGAGATTTGTCTATTCTTGGCTGGGTGCAGTGTCTCATGCCTATAATCCCAACACTTTGAAGACTGAGGCAGGAGGATTACTTGAGTCCAGGAGTTTGAGACCTGGATAGGTAACATATAGATAACCCGTCTTTACAAAAAATAATTTTTTAATTAACTGGGCATGGTGGCACATGCCTGTAGTCCTTGCTACTTGGGAGGCTGAAGTGGGAGGATTACTTCAGCCCAGAAGTTCAAGGCTGCAATGAGCTGCAATCATGCCATTGCACTCCAGCCTGGGCAACTGAGTGAGACCCTGATTCTGAGGAAAAAAAAAAAGAGAAAGAAAGAAAGAAAGAAAGAAAGAA